>NW_020925157.1:177685-191603 GCF_003984885.1 Neopelma chrysocephalum
GTTTCCCTCCACCGGGAACACACACAGCACACTGCTCTGCCCCCCCACCGGAGCTTTCTCTCACTCCGGTCTTGTTGAGAACGTATCAAACCCCTACTACGAGTTACCCCAGACTAATCTTTTTCAATTTTTATTCCCCCCTGTGTCCTCTCCCCCGGGAGTTCTCAGTCTTACGTCTCACCAATCACTTCGTCTCTTCACTGGCCAGTCCTCTCGCGAGAGACGTGGAAACGCAGTTAGAAAGACTCCCTCTCGCTTCGCGCCTTTAGGCGCGTCTCAGTCACTCTCACGCACTCTCCCGAAACCCAATTAGTCCCCCCCCAAGGGACCCAAACTTGCCCCCCAAGGGACCCCAATTCACCCCTTTAGGCTTAAATGATTCCCTTACCGGGTTTCTGTGGTTCGTGTGTTGCCACGGTCTTTTTAAATCCTATATGCCGGCCGGCTCTTCTGTTTTCCTTGTTCTGCAGCCGTGTTTCCTGGGTCCTTTTCCGCAGCCGCCCTGGACCGGGGGGTCTCGTCCTTGGACCGCCAAGCTGGGCGGGGCGCGCGCCTTCCTGGATGTTGGCCCCCCAGCCCAGGGCCGCCGGGTGTTGGCTCCCAGACGAGCCCCCAAATTGTGAGAAAAATCTCTTTTACCAATTTATAAAACGGCAAAAAAACACTCGCAGGACAAGGAAACTTACAGAAAAGAATCCTTTATTTGCAGCGCTGGGTGCAGTCCCAAGCCACCCGCCTGGAAAAGCACACCCCCTCCAAGAGCCCGTTCCTTTTTGTATTTTTCAGCTACCCAATCTCTTGAATATTCAGCAGGTAACAAGTATTTTACCTTAAAGGGTAATTTTCAAATCGGCGAGTGGGTGTCACCCTCCCGCCTGATTGGTTCCGCTTGATTGATCCCACCTGATTGGTCCCACCTGATTGGATCATGACGTACCCCCCTGTACAGCTTGATTGATTGATGACGTACCCCCCTGTACATGTACAGGGGGGTTCTTTTTGCACACAAAGACATGTGGCCGGTGTAACTTTTCCATCTATATATTGTATCCTACCTCGGCCGCAATATTCCCTCGGTGTACAGCCCTGACGGAGCCTTTCACCTTACAATCTTCGCGAGGCGCCTGGATATTTCTAAAATTAAATGGGAGGTAAGGAGAAAATCCCAACACCCCCTGTTTCCCACTTACATAAATTTACTTATAATAAAACCAGATTATTTTATTTCTCATACCAAGAGTCACATGTTGCCAGGTCTCGGGACAGAAGGCTGAACAAGATGGAGGCCCTGTGCATCTCTTTTTATGGTTTGGCTACCATGGCCATTCCCCCCCAGGCAGGACATCTGGTTCACTGGCCACTCAATGTCTTCCTAGCTGAAGTGAGGGGTGCCATAGCTAATCAGAGGCTCCAGGGGGCTTGGTGTGGGTGGGCTACCAGGCGGGCCTTATTTGATTGACAGCCCAGCCACATGGCTCCTGATATTGTGTGATAGTTTCAGTCTAGGCCTTCCTGGAGACCAGCTTGTAACCAGGAAGGAACTAGGGAAGTGACCAAGGAAGTATTCCATGCTATTCCTTTACGTAAACTGAGGTATAAATAAAGCCGGTCAGAGAGACCTCTTTCTCTCTTCTTCTGGCGAGGTTCGGGAACGGTAGGTCCCTGCTTCGGCCTTGCTTATCTGGAGCTGAGGCCTGCAGCGACTGCTGTTGTCTACCACGTGTGAGGGGAAAGTGCTGGGCCGGGTCCAGCTGTCCTGCTTTTCTCATGGGAAGTGGTGAGATTTTGCTAGTTCTTTATTTTGTTGGTTATCAGGTTTTTTTGATTGTGCATACCTCTTTTGGTTTTGTTCATTTTTGTCCCTTTTTGTCCCTTTTCCCTTCCCCTCTTTCCCTTTTGGGAGCAATTTGGGGTTCCTGTGTTCATATGTACACAGTACCTTAATTGTATATATGTGATATATGTAAAATATATATATTTTATATAGCTTTGGCTATTTCAATTTTTTTCTTCTCTCTCTCTTCTGGGAGCTTTTCTTCTGTAGTCTGTGGGGTTTGGCAGGAAGCCAACTACAACCGGCTACATACTGCCATGTGCGCTCCAGGCTGCCTGCCCTGTTGGCTGCAGACCATGTGCCTTCCGACACTGCCATGAGGCTGTAGGCCCAACCATGGCCCCTCCCCTGACACACACACAGCAAAATGGTTGATATGACACAATAATTAAGCAATCTAGTGAGATACAAATCCCGTCTCTCACAGTGATTTACAGCTTCGTGCAAATTGCAGGCAAAATGGCTTTGGAAATATAGCGAGAAGAATAACAAATATATCTGCCCTTGATTGTTTGACTCATTCAGTGTCCCACACCAGCAAACAGGGTATGATTGCAGCTACACGACAGAATTAGGTTGCTCCAAATTTTTATTATGCGTGTATTTTTCAATTATTTGTCTATTCTCAACATTATTTTGGAATGGAATGAGAGCAATTGAATGCTGAGCTTATAAATACATCATCAAAATGTTTGTATATCTGAAGACACAGCTGGAAAGGAAAATTAAAGAACTTTAAATGTATTAATGAAATATTAAAGGACTTTCCACACACAGCTGAAAGAAGCCTTACCAGAAGTTGTCACTGAAGTCTGTCACTCCTTAAAACCAGGAGACTGAGCTTACACTGGCAGGGACCTTATCAGGTACTGGTAGTTACTAAGACTGCAGTAAAGTGCAAGGACTTGCTCAGCTGGATCCCCATTTCCTAGTGTAAAAGGGTCACACCACCTGCAGACACAATGCAGAGTTTATTACCTATGACAGCAGAGCTGAATGATTTGGCTGAATTCCCTTTGATCAAATGCCAACAGAGCAACCTACAACTCTGCAAATCTTTGATGCCTTTGATGACCCTACTGATATCACGGGAACCTGACAATTGTTTTTAGAAATTGTAGCTTTGTTAGCTCTGGGATTTTTCATTTGGGTTTATATTATTCCTGGTAATATGCTAACCTGTAAGAATTATTATAAGACCATAGGGAATGAAGGATTATGAGGAGTATGTGGCTCTAAGGCCCATAAAATACTGCCTGTTAATTGGACTGGCACTTATACATTAGGATGGGCTTTTTTCCGTGGAATCTCAATACATCCAGACCTCTTCCAGAATGATGGGCACAACTTATCCCCAACATACCAAATAAAGTACAAAACGCTTTGTGTGAAATCCACTTGTTATTTGACAACTGACTTCCACCAGTTTGTATGAGCACCTCTTCTCTGGCTTAGCATATCAGAATTAGAAAGGGCTATCGTATGTATATATATCTGCCATAATAGAAGAGATGGGTTTCAGTCTTACAGTTAGAGATAAAACAAGCATCTCAGGTAGCCCTGAAAAACAGAATTGCATTAGATTATGGGCTCGTTGCCCAAGGAAGGTACACTTGCTGTACATATGCATACCAATAGAAATGTATGTACATAAAATTCAAGGTAATTTTCAGATACTGGAGAACAAGAAAAAATCAAAACCAAAATAAATTAAAAAAAAACAACAAAAAACCAACAACCTTTTTGACTGGTGGGGATGGCTCCCAGACATGGAAAAACAGTTAAGAATAACTGCTTAAGACAGCTATACAGTATATTTTGTTGGGATTAATAATTTTAGTGGTTGTGTATACATTGGTTCATTTGATCTTCTGTTGAAATAAATTGGTATGTAAAGGGATAGAACAAGACATAAGTCAAGCAGAGACCAGAACAATGATGTCGAATATATTCAAAGATAAGGAAGAAGAAAAGGGAGAAGTGCTTGGACTCATGACTGTAAATGATTATAAAATCTAGAGGCAAAAATGGATGATGGGACAGCACTGCCCACATGGTGATCAGTCCTGGGCTCTCAGGAGTTGTGATCAGGGAGTCTGTGGCTCTTCTACCATACTCTTGATCTTTAAGAAAAAGATGATATAAGACTAAAAGTCTCAAAAAGTCAAACTGTTGAAAATCCATCAATAGAAAGTGGTACTGAATTCCACCAATTTGTTTGAGCTTTTATATCATGGCTAGGTGTCAGTGAATTAGAAAAAGCCATAGTTAACATCTCTGCCAAAGTTGAGATGTCCCTCCACATTACAGCAAATGCTCTCGCTGACCTGCAAGCATAATTAAAATCTATTTCATAAATAGAACCAATTGACCTTAGATTACATTTTTGCAGCACAAGGCAGAGTATGTGCCCTAATTAACACCAGCTGCTGCTTCTGTGCCACTCAGGACCAACGTATTGACACAGACATTAAAAAATAAAGACACGTACAGATTTTACACGATGTAGGACAGGAGTAAACTTTTAGTACTTTTGGATGGTTAACCTCTTGGTTCCCAGATATTACACTATGGATTAAAAAACTCTTGCTTATTTTACTGATAGTGTTGATTGTGGTTACAATCATAGAATCACAGAATGGTTAGGGTTGGAAAGGACTTTAAAGATCACCTAGTTCCAACCCCCCTGCCATGATTGCTCAGGGCCCAATCCAACCTGGCCTTGAGCACTTCCAGGGATGGGTATCGCAGTTTAACGAGACAGAAGTGTTTGCTAAGGAGGACGAGTTATGAGGAAGACCAAACTTCTCTCTCTAAGCAATTGTAAATACGAAATTAAGAGGCTCCAGTCAAGGAAATGTGGAGAAAGGAAAAAAACCCAGCCCTTTATTAAAGGACATATGTGTATAGGTAGCACACCAAAAGAACAAAAAAACAAACAACAATCTTGCACCCAAATTCCCCCCCCAAACCAGTTCATCTTTCGGTGCAATTCCAACCATGACCAGCAGGGGGCGCTGTTGGAACTCTGGAGGAACGGAGGCTGCAGTGTCTCACCAATGGCCGGCTGGACCACGCGAGGGCTGGGCTGCGGCGTGCTGAGTGCGGGGAGGGGATGGCCACGCGGTCTGCCGTCAGTGGGAGCAAAGAGTGGAGCTGTCTGTACAAAAGGCCTCTGGGCTCCTAAGACCCCACTGCAAACTCGGAGGCACCACCCCCAGAGACTGCAGCATGGACTAAGCAAGGTGTGCAGAGGAAAACTGAGGAGAGAGGGCTCTAGGGAAGCGTCTGGCCGAGATGGCACTTACTTCTCTGATGAAATCCCAGGCAAGTCCAGGCCGTGGGCAGAGCAGGGCACGAGAGAACGGAGGCGGACCAGGGCCAAAGGCAACCAGATGACCTGGTCAAAAACAAAATGAATTCCGGAGCTCCCCCTCCACACACACACCTTCCCTGAGTCAGGGCAAAAGTAAAGTGCCATTTCCAGAGGGAAAAAAAAACAAACCTCACCTCCCCCAACAGTCTTCTGAGGCCAATTAGCTTGGAATGTGGGGCTGCTGGCTAGTTCTTTTGTGTGTGTGAATCACTCTAGCCACCCCCTCCCCCTTCCTTGTTCAACACTTTTCTTTCACAGTGGTGCAGGGAAAAAATTCCAAGCTGGGTTTTTTTTAGAACAAGTAAACCTATGACAATGGGGCATCTACAACCTCTCTGGGCAACCTGCTCCAGCACTTCACAGAATCACAGAATTGTTAGGGTTGGAAGGGACCTCTGGAAATCATCTAGTCCAACCCTCTGCCAAGGCAGGGTCATCTAGAGCAGGTTACACAGGAACGTGTCTGGGTGAGTTTTGAATGTCTCCAGAGAGGGAGACTCCATGACCTCTCTGGGCAGCCTGTTCCAGTGCTCTGCCACCCTCAATGTAAAGAAGTTCTTCTTCATGTTGAGGTGGAACTTCTTGTGGTTTCGTTTATGGCCATTGCTCCTTGTCCTGTCATTGGGCACCACTAAAAAGTCTAGCACTGTCCTCTTGACCACCCTCTGAGTAAAGAATTTCTTCCTAACATCTAATCTAAACCTGCCCTCTTTCAGTTTAAAACCATTCCCCCTTGTCCTGTCACTATCTGCCCGTATAAGAAGACCCTCTCCCTCCATTTTATAAGTCCCCTTAAGGTACTGGAAGGTTGCAATGAGGTCTCCCTGAAGCCTTCTCTTCTCTATGCTGAACAACCCCAGCTCTCTCAGCCTGTCTTTGTAGGTGAGATGTTCCATCCCTCTGATCATCTTTGTGGCTATTATCTATGTAATCATTCACTGCTATCTATCTCTCCATACCAAAATGTCTCCTCACCTGACATACATATAAGTCATCTGACAACAAAGTAAAAAGGGGGAACTCTTAAGAGCCAATATCAGCAGATTTCAAAGAAAGACTCAAACAGTGGAAAAGTACTGTAACCCAAAGGGATGTTGACCTAGCGATGAACTCAAGGTTCTCAGAACAGCAACCACACAGAATCCAGTAAAAAACCCAAACCACCTGCATGGGACATCAGTTTAAAACAGTGAAGATGAACACACATCGTTGACCATACGTCCACATCATCTGCACGGGACAAACAAACACTGATCATGCACGGGGCAAGCATGTAATGATTACGCGAGCAATAGCCCACCCCTAAACATGGGTCATTTGATTGGTGTACACAGCTGTATTGTAACATATGATGCCTTAAACCCCTAAGTTTTTTTTCATTTTTCTAATTTTATAAGCCTTACAAGTTTTATAGGTAATAGAAGTAGATTTTAAAAATAAACCCCTTTCTCCCTCCTCCCCGTAGTATCCCTTAGTTTATATTCCTCAATCCTTTCACCCCATTCCATACTCCCTATATCACCCTATCCCCATATCTAGTAGAAAATGTTTAGTCTTTTAGTCAAGGCAGGCCTGTCTTGTTTGGAGAACGCTTGTATCTTGGCCTAAACTGCAAGACAGAGTCAAAGAACTGGGTCACCCTGCTCTCTGTACGCTGAAGATGAAGAAGATGATGAAGAGGGGGTCCCAAAAGGCACCCCAGACCCAATTTCGAGAGGCGGGCCAGAGGGTGGACCAGGCCAAAAGTTAGAGGATGGACACACTTGAGATTGGGCAGATATTGCTATAAATGTGACATCTTGGGCACAGCCCGGTGCGCGCGTCATAACATCTATTGCCTTGGCATAATTAAACCCTTTCTTATCTCACCCCAGCTTTCGGCTCCTGAGTTTTTTTTCGCAGCACCAGCTGAGCTGGCATCACATATATAAACCCTGCCTTCCTCATTATTGGGGTACCCCAGCATTAGTCTGGGGCACTGCACGCATATTGATTAAGAAAAAAATCCCTTGTAATGCCATACTTAGACTATCCATGTCTATCCTTGATTGATGGTGGATTACTAAGGTGCAAGCATAAGTTTAAGTCCCACCCACACTGTGGCTGTATTGGGTCTGGCAGGGATGAAGTTAACTTTCCCCATAGCAGTCCTTATAGTGCTGTGATTTGTATTTGTTGCTAGAATGGTGTTGATAACACACCAGCGTTTTGGCTACTGCTGAGCAGTGCTCCCACAGCATCAATTCTGTCTCTCCAATCCCCACACCACCCAAAGGCCAGTAGGCTGGGGATGGACAAGATCTTGGGAGGGGACATAGCTGGGACAGCTGACCCAAACTCACCAAAGAGATATTCCATACCATATGATGTCAAGCTCAGTAATAAAAGCTAAGAGAAAGGAGGAAAAGGGGCATTCATTATCAAGGCATTTGTCTTCCAAAGTAACTATTACGCATACTGAGACCCTACTTCCCAGGAAGTGGCTGGATAATGCCTGCTGAGGGCAAGGATAAATCTGGTTCTGTTTTCCTTTGCTGCCATGTGCATCCTTTGCTTTTGCTTTACTAAATTGCCTTTATCTTGACCCACAAATTATTAATCTTTTTTTCTCCCCCAGTCCCACTGTGGAGGGGAAGTGATTGAGTGGTTTGGTGGGAACATGGGCTTTTTGGACTCTGGTGTGGCTCTCCCAGTGTGGAGAGGTGGTCTGAGTTCTCCTAGCGGGGCTCCCTGGTGCAGAGTGGTGGTGCTTGGGGCTCTCTGGTGCCAGTGCAGGATGGTCTCCTGTTGCGGCTGTCCCAGTGTGACGGGGCTCTCCTGGTGTCAAGTGGCATCGCGGTCCTGACCCTGGTCCTGCACACTCTCTGGAGTGAGCCAGGCAAAAAATGGCATACTTCCTGTTTTTGATGCCAGTGTTTTCCTGCCCAGCGATGACATGGGTGGTATGGAATTAAACAGTGCTAGAAACGCCACCTCCCTTTTTCTCTGTATGCAGGACAACCCACTACTTGAGCGTGTCCAGTTCCCTCTGGGTGGCATCCCATCCTTCAGGTGTGCCATCAGCACCACTCAGCTTGGTGTCATCTCCAAATTTGCTGGGGGTGCACTTGATCCCTCTATGTCATTAATTAAGATAATAAATAACGTTGTTCCCAATATGGACCCCCGAGGGACACCACTAGGTACTGATGCCCATTGGGACTCTGAGTCACTGACCACTACACTCTGGATGTGACCATCCAACCAATTCCTAATCCACCTGTTGCCTTGCAGTTTTTGATTTTTTAATTTTTATAGGTTTTAGAAATAGTTATGCAGTGAATGTAGGTTTTAGAAGTAGTTGTATTATATCCCTCACCCTTTAGCATAGCAGTTACACATATCCAACCCTATCACCCCATTCCATATCAATTCCCCCTGAATTCCAGTAGAATATTTAGTCTTTTTTTCAAGGTAGGCCTTCATTCTGTTTAAGAACATCTGCCCCCTGACCTGGACAACAAGATATCACCCAGGCCTTTGAAAGCCTCCAAGGACTTTATGTGCTGCAAAGAAGAAGAAGATGAGGAAGAGAGGGTCCCAAAACGCCCCCAGACTCAATCCTGAGTGGCGGAACAGGGCAAAGGCCGGGGGGTGGACAGACAGGAATTGGCTGGACATCATTATAAAATTATAACGCCTGGGTCAAGGGGCACATGCATGGTTTTGTAGTTCCCAGAACCTGAGAGGCTTCATTAAAACCTTCCCTTATCTTACCTCCTATTTAAATTGCCCCGGAGTTTTTTTTCTCCTGAATCTTTTAGGCAACACACCTAACAGTCCATCAGTTGAATCCATCACTTTTCAATTTGGAGAGAAGAATGTTGTGGGGGACTGTGTCAAACACTTTACAGAAGGCCGGATAAATGACATCTGTAGCTCTTCCCTTATCCACTCATGGAGTTACTCCACCAAAGAAAGTCACTAGGTTAGTCAGGCAGGACTTGTCTTTGGTGAAGCTGTGCTGGCTGTCTTGAATCAGCTCCGTCTTCCATGTGCCTTAGCATAGCTCCTAGGAGGATATGTTCCGTGATCTTTCCAGGCTCAGAGGTGTGAGAAATATCTCTAATTAAAATTTAGAAGACGGCCAAATAAAGGGAAACAAAGAACTTTATTAACAGCGCGCTGGGTGCACCGAACTCGTGACCTGGTTCGAGCACACCTGACCAGGAGGAACGAGCCCTTTTTAAGGTCTCTTGATTTACATAACCGCTCCCTCGCTCCTCCCATGCCAGGCATTGCTCTTTTCTTCCTTAAAAGGTCATCATGGTTAGACTTCGTGAACGAAGATTTGGGAAGGGCTCTACCCACGTTTCTTGCAAGCACGTTGGTGGCTAAAAAGGCCAATACGAGAAAGGCATGTCCGGTTGCAAAAGGCACTGCAGAAAGACTCCTTAGATGGTATATTCTGCAAGGTTCGATTCTTTCTGCATTGTCTTTTCTCCTCAAGGGTGATCCTGTTTGCTTTCTCAAAAGCATCAGCAGCGTTATAGATGGTGTGTCTCCAGGCCTCCCGATTAGAGGCCAGAGTAGACCAGTTATGGTGATCAATATGGCCAAGGCTGAGATGTTGTTTCAGGGAGTCCTTGTATCTTTTCTTCGGGGCTCCTCTCTTGCGGCAGCCGGTGGCAAGTTCACCATAAAACAGGATCTTAGGGAGGCGGTGGTCCTTCATCCTGGAGACGTGCCCTGCCCATCGCAGCTGCGTTCTCAGTAGCATGGCCTCAATACTTGTGACTGCTGCTTGTTCAAGAACAGATGTATTGGTCACATAATCTGACCAGTGGATGTTTAGGATTGTACGGAGGCAGCGTTGACGGAAACGTTCTAGGAGACGCAGGTGGTGGTGGTAGATGACCCAAGATTCGGAACCATATAAAAGAGTAGACAGCACTATGGCTCTATAAACACTGATCTTGGTACTTTTCTTCAAGTGTTTATTACGCCATAATCTTTTATGGAGTTTTCCAAAAGCGCTATATGCCTTTGCTAACCTGTTGTCTATCTCCCCGTCAATCTTAGCATCCGAGGAGATGAGGCTGCCTAGGTAGTTAAACTGTTGGACTGATTTGAGTTCTGATTGGTCAATGGTGATGTGGGGATGATGGAGGACTTCCTGAGGTGCAGGTTGATGGAGAACTTCTGTCATCTTTAAGCTGACTTCCAGCAAAAAGAGCTCAGCAGCATCTGCAAAGCAGGATGTTAAACGCTGCAGGGCTGCTTCTGTGTGGGCAACAAGGGCGGCGTCATCAGCGTAAAGCAGCTCCCGGACAAGATGGTTTAAGGTCTTGGTGTGGGCCTTCAGTCGCCTTAGGTTGAATAGGCTTCCATCAGTACGATATCGAATGTAGATACCATCCTGATCATCGAGGTCTGCCGAGGCCCTTTGGAGCATCATACTGAAAAAGACTGTGAATAGGGTAGGAGCGAGAACGCAGCCTTGTTTCACACCATTCTTTATTAGAAAGGGCTCAGAAAGTGTGTTGCCATATCTGACTTGGCCGTGCTGATCCTCATGAAGTGAGATGATCATTTTAAGGAACTTGGGGGGACAACCTAAACGTTCCAAAATCTGCCACAGACCTTTTCTGCTCACAGTATCGAAAGCCTTGGTGAGGTCGACAAAGGTTACAAAGAGACCTTAGTTCTGTTCCCTACACTTCTCTTGCAGTTGTCTGAGAACAAATATCATGTCTGTGGTGCTCCTGTTGGCTCTGAAACCACACTGACTTTCAGGTGGAATACCTTCTGCTATAGCGGGTATTAGTCTGTTCAAGAGTATTCTTGCCAGGATTTTGCCAGCAATGGAAAGCAGAGTAATACCACAGTAATTTGAGCAGTCTGATTTAGTACCTTTCTTCTTATACAAGGTGATGATGACTGCATCACGAAGGTCTGAAGGTAGTTCGCCTAGTTCCCAACAGCGCACCACAAGCTCATGAAATTTAGCATGGAGAGCAAGGCCCCCATGTTTCCAGACTTCGGGTGGAATTCCATCAACCCCAGCTGCCTTTCCGATTTTCACCTGCTGTATGGCCTTGAGGGTTTCTCCTAAAGTGGGGGCAGTATCCAATTCGTATTTCACCGGTTGTTGTGTGATGGACTGAATTGCTGAGTCTTGGACTACACGGTTGGTACTGAAAAGAGTCTGAAAATGTTCAGACCATCTATTCAGAATGGAGGTTTTATCTGTCAGAAGCGTTTTACCATCGGCGCTGAGTAGAGGGCTTTGGACTTGGTATGTAGGCCCGTATGCTGTTTTCAGGGTCTCATAGAATCCTTTGTGATCCCCTGTATCTGCACATAGTTGAGTTTTTGCAGCTAGATCGGTCCACCACTTGTTCTGGATGTCACGGAGTTTCTGTTGGAGCTTGCTGCATGCAAGACGAAAGGCTATTTTTCTTGCATGACAGGATGGCAGTGCAAGGTGTGCTTGGTGGGCAGTTCTCTTCTTCCTCAACAAGTCCTGGATTTCTTGATTATTTTCATCAAACCAGTCCTTGTTCTTCTTGAGGGAGAACCCTAAGGATTCTTCAGAGGATTGCAGGATGCTGCTTTTAATATGATGCCAAATTGTTTCAGGAGAGGAATCTGCAGAATCTGTGGAATGGTTTTCGCGCCTAGTTTGAAGGTTTGTCTGGAATCTTTCTCTTACTGTGGCTGATTGGAGATCGTTAACTTGGAGTCTTCTCCTTGGGATACTGCCCCTTTTAGGTTGGAATTTGAGATTGAAGTTGAGTTTACAGCGTCCAAGCCGATGGTCTGTTTGGCATTCTGCGCTAGGCATCACGTGGGTATGGTGGACATTGCGGACATCTCTCCGTTGCACCAAGGCATAATCAATGAGGTGCCAATGCTTAGACCTGGGGTGCATCCAGGTTGTCTTCAGACTATTTTTCTGCTGAAAGATAGTATTAGTGATGGTAAACTGTTGCTCCGCACAGAATTCTAACAGAAGTTGACCATTATCGTTGCAGTTTCCAACACCACGCTTGCCTAATATTCCTTTCCATGCTTCAAAATTCTTACCTACTCTGGCGTTGAAATCACCAAGGATAATGATCTTATCATCTGCGGGCACCTTTTGGGTAAGGCAATGCAGGTCAGTGTAAAATTTATCTTTTTCAGCAGGGTCAGCTTGGAGAGTTGGGGCATATATACTAAAGATGACAACGTGTTGTTTGTTGTTTAGTGGAAGGCGTAGGGCGATAATGCGGTCAGAGTGACCTGTCGGCAGATTTTCGAGTTTAGGGACAATAGAGTTTTTGATCATGAAGCCGACACCTGAGAGATGTTTTTCGGTTCTGGACTTACCTGACCAAAAGGGTGTGTAACCGGCACCATGTTCTCTGAGGTTGCCTTCCTCATGAAGGTGAACTTCGCTGAGAGCTGCAATGTCGATGTTGAGATGAGCCAGTTCATGGGCAATTAGGGCAGAACGTCGCTCAGGACGTCCGCTATTCACAGAATCGAGCATGGTTCTGATGTTCCAACATGCTAGAGTTAATTTAGGTACACCTTTGGAGGCAGGTGCATGCCTTTGTCTTTTGCTCTTTGTGTGACTGCATTGGAAGAAGATACCCGTTGACCTGCGGTTAACCAACCGGGTGAAGGTGGAGATGAGCTTTGTTTAGGTCACCTTTTCTAGGCCCCTCTCCGAGTGGAGTAAGCAGTGCTGTCCTTGAAAAAGCTGCTTGGTCGTTCAGGGTGCTGCCCCAAGAGACTGTCATCTCCGGTCAGTCTCAAATGACCAATATCCTGAACCGCCTGCATGCAGGGTTGGGTCTGTGGCTCCCAGTGCACCTTTCACCTGCTGTTTCGACCCTTGCCCGTCGCTACAGGACTTTTTGCATGTGGGTAAAGCCTTCAAGCCTGCGCAATGGATTTTTTAGGTGAGATGCAGTATGCGCGGAACTGAACCCACCCTGTAATCCTGAGGTTCATCTACCAGGGCCGAGCAAGCTTGGACGGTGGTAGCGAGGTCCTCAGGACGTAGGTTTGATTAGAGTGACCTTCTCTTAGATGGATGGCCTTACAGGGCTAAGCGAGCTCCATCTGCCCGGGTTTGAGATTAGAGTTGTCCTTCTCCTAGGATGACTGCCAAAAGGCTAACGAGCTCATCCTGCCCAAGAACGTAGTGTATCTAGTCCTACGGTTTTGACCTGTCTGGCATGGGCGACCCTACCGAAGGCATGTACCATCGCCAGCATAGCTTGCAACCATATAGGGGTACACAGGCTACATACCTGTTACAACAATTTGGGCAAGTCTTTCATTTCCTACTTTACTAACACATATCTATACACAATCTCAAGGAGAAACCCAGGAACAACCCTTTCACCTATCCACCCTTTCAGGACATAACAGAGCAAAGCAAATATATCCAGAACATGCCGAACCTGGGCAGTAGCCACAGGTAAGCTAAAAACAAACAGACAAACAAAACAAACCAACTGTTCTGGCCCCCATACCCATCCAAGGCTGGGGTGCCTTACAAGGCCCCAACCTGGTCGGGACCCCCATCACTCTAAAGGAACCCCATTATCCACCCTGACCATATCCTTCCTCCACTGTGTTACCACGAATCTTCAGGCACACTGCTTACCTGTGGCACCTCGCACAGGACTGCCCCGCTCTCCCTTCTGCCAGTCAGAGGACCCTCCATGGCC
>NW_020925157.1:192003-230823 GCF_003984885.1 Neopelma chrysocephalum
TCCAGGTATCTCAACACGAGGTAACCATGGAAATCCCTGCTTGTAATGAAACCGCCTTATTTAATTCCCAGAAGTGAGGCTGACAGGTCAGTAGTTCCCAGGGTTCTCCTGTCTACCTTCTTTAAAGATGGGTACTATATTTCCCTTTTTCCAGTCACCTGACTGCCATGACTTTTTGAATATCATGGAGAGTGGCTTGGCAACTACATCTGCCAATTCCTTCAGGACTCTGAGATGCATCTTGTCGGTCCCATAGACTTGTGCACATTCAGGTTCCTCAAATGGTCATGAACCTCATCTTCATTTACAGTGGGACAGACTTTGCTCTCCCAATCCCCATCTTGCTATTGATCCACTTGAGAGGTGTGGGAAGAGAGGTTGCCATTAAAGTACATTGAGTGCCAGTGTCAACCAAAGCCTTGAATCCACACAGACCAGTAGACCCTATTGTCCCTCTTGTCCCCCTGGCTGGAGGCAGGGCTTCTCTAATCTTGGTCATCATAGCTGCTCCTACCTCCCTGTGAATACATCCAGGAGGTACCTTCTAGTGGGTCAGACGTGTCATAGTCCTGTCTGTTTTACCTTGATGCTTGCCCACAGGAATGGGATAGGTGGGGGGAGTTGACTTTACTGTATCCAACTCCATGCAAGGGTAAAGGCAGGTGACATCATGCTCGGGGAAGTCTGCCTCCTCAGCAAGGCTGGAAAATCATGTCTCACTCTGCTCACCTCCCCCCAGAGAGCAATCCGCAAATTTAATTGTCTTTCTATTTCAAGAGACTCAACTGGTTCTGCAAGTTTTCTGCCAATCTCTTTTCAGCATTCAACACCTCAGCCTTCTGGTGGGCTGAGCACTCCACCTTCAAGGCTGCTTGCAAGGTTTTAGCCAATTCAGACAATGACTCAATCACCTCTTTATCTCGTTGCTTAGCAACATATGTCTCTGGGCAGCTATTAACACAACCTCCAACAGTGCAAACACAATACTTTTCCCCTTACCAGTATTTTTTTTTTCTTTTGCCAAGTCCATGGTTTTCTCCGCAAGGAATGCCAGACAATGCTGATTTTCCTCAGCCCATTTCTCTCTGTTTAGGGCCGGGCAAGCATTATAATCTTTTAGCAACTCTATCAGTGAAGATCAATTAAGGTTAGGAATTTCCTGGTTTCCATGACCTCTTGCCAGAGAATTTGGCTTCAACCTAATATCAGTTTCTCCTTTATTTTGCTACCAGCAGTTATGTCTGTATAAAATACCTCCTTGTGCCTTGAGGGTATCCTGTTCGACTACTCCAAAAAGATGTAAAGCCCCAGACTCAATCAACCAGTTTCTTTAAGAGGCTTAGGTACTTTTATACCCTGAGGCAGGCGCACAGGAGAAACGAGACAACCTTCTCAGGAGGTTAAAAAACAAACTTTTACTGGCAAACTTTAGAAAATCAGGAACTTGGCAAACTTGAAAGCAACATTCAATCAAAATAAAGCATTTCACAAAGCACTGACTTAGTAAACTCTAACCCATCCAACTTTAAGTTACCCAGATTTTGAAAAGAGGAAATTGGGAGAAGAAAGAGAGAGGGAGAGAGAGAGAGAGAGAAAGAAAGAAAGGGGACAGAAAAAGATTAATAGTCACCAGGGCAATCTCAGCTACTGTAAAATCCAAACAGTGGGCTGCAAATATGTGCATCTTTGTGCTATTGTTTTTATCTGCTTTGGTCTCTCAGGGCCCTCCCCCCAAGTGAAGTTTTCGGTGTGCCAATGGCTAATAGCCATTCTGGGCTGGGCTAGAGGCTTCAGGGGCGAGGGGGGGGGGTGTGTGGAGTGTGAAGCAGTGCAGTGTTCCACCTTGACCAATCTTGCTCTGTCTCCCCTCCCAATTTAGTTCTTTTGAACCAGTCTCTTGATATCGAGGTTTTGAGATGTAACAAGAACTAATAGTTTTTGCAGTAGAATGTACCATAGAAACTACATATAGCTAAGCCAAGTGATTTAAAGGGACTAACCAAGCAAAGTAAAGAAACAATGAAGAAGGCGACTGAGTCAGCCAGCCAAGCAATACCAAGTTTCTCTATAACCAGGTGTATTGTCTTAAAGAAGGTCATAAGGCAGTCACTTAGAACTTTAGTGGCTCAAGACAGAGAAGACCACTGAAGACCCCCGATGAAGCCCCTCAGAGACCTTATAAGGATATGTATATATATGCTAATAGGTGTTGGGACATGTCATGAATATGTAACAGGAATGTGAGGAACGAGACGTAATGCTGACATACAAGCTGTAGTGAAGATACCTCTGTGTGCACTTTGGTGAACTGATTCCCAGGGCGCCCAGCATGTTGTGACCATGCAGTGCATCGCAATAAAGGATGCCTGGCTTCTAAAACTCACAAATTGAGTCTTAGAGGTTTCTTTTAAGAGCTGATTTTGGGCAACACTGTCACACCCCAAAAATATCTCTATGACATCAGGGTACATTGTGCGCCAGTGTCAACTAAAGCCTTATGCTCTTGTGGGTCTGATGCGTCAGGCCATCAGATCCACACAGTTCAATAGATCCTGTTATCCCTGGCCTCTACCTGGCTGGAGGCAGGGACCCTTTAGTCCTGGTCATAGTACTTGGTTCTAGTTTTATATTGTGGGCCATGATATCCCATCATTGTGATAGGAGAAATAGAAACTTTCCTCACAGTACCCTGGAATGCCCAAATAAGGATCAATATAATCTTAGAGAAGTCCTCAAGAATTAGAAAAGGGATGTAACTCAAACAGGATGTAAACTAAACTCTGTGTACCCAGACAAAATAAAGAACAAATGTTACAGTTTTTGGTGATGAAACACTATGATGCTGTGCCTGCTCAAGAACAGAGGTCAAGATGACAAAGATGACCCAGAAGAACCAAAGAAGGACTTCCAATAGGGAGGTGACTATGTAAAGCAAACTAATGAATATGTATTAAGTAAGCGAGAATATCTAATGAATATGTAAACAGTATGTGTAATAAAAAGCCTTGTCCATCTGTCATTTGTAATGTTTGATTAGAGGAGCTATCCTCCAAACATCCAGAGTGCTGAATAAAGAAGAATGCCCTTTTTAACATGTACAAATTGGTGTTAAGAAGTTTGTTTCTGCCACTTTTCGGTATCAATGGGAGGAGGCAGGTCACCAGGGACTCACCCAACTGGCGGCTGAAATCTTTTCTCATATCTTGCAGCTTACCCTGGGATAGAGATTGGTTGAGTATCTCTGGCCCTGTTTCTTCCTCCTGTTCTGAGGGCCCTACTTCCTCTTCATCCCTCACTAAGCCATTTTGTCTTGTATTTCTTCTTCTGTATAGGGGTGACTGCTACCTGAAGGTGCTGTCTAGTATGGAGCAATGTCTGATAAATAGTAGCCAGGGCCCAGTACATTGCATAACTTCACGCCTCTCTGGAACTGCCATAGCATTTTGCTTTCACATATCTTATCATTTTAACAGGGTCCTGGAGTTGTTCAGGGATGAACTTCCAAACTATTGGAGAAGTCCTCCAAAAGCCAGCCCATTTTCTCGTACATTCCATGCCACTCAGGACTATCCACCCCTGAAGCAGGTCTCTGGACAATTTCCCCAGAAATCTCTGTCCTGACTCTAAACATGGTGTAAGACCGCACTTAAGAGACCTGGCAGACTTAGCAACAAAAACATGCTTTCCTTAACATCCAAAGGGAATTCAAAATTGTCAAAAGATGTTGTAACAGGCCTTAAGGAGGAAAAGGGAGTGAAAGACCTGGGAAAATCATTCTTCCCTGTTCCCCCACAAACTGGGTATGATTGTTAATGGACTCCCAAAGGTAGTGCCTGAGGTAAGGGTAGAAGAGCAACACTGAATGCACATCCCAAATGACCCTCATTGCCCTTGTGTTATCATGTCATAAACGGATATCCTACAGTACAGCTGTCCTAGTTAGAACAGCTGGGACCAGTTCATCACTGTATGGGTGTAACCCAAAACTGTGTATTTTATAGCCTTCCATGCCATTTCCCAGAAACTGTTATCAATGAACCATTTACACCATCTGCCCATAGAGCCTGACTCCTCAGACTATAAACTAGGTGTTAAGAGGCCTGCACGATAGGAGGGTGCTCTTGTCCTCACGCCCATTGAGGAACCCCCCGCCCCAAGGGAGGTACTGGGCATTCCTGCCTGAACTGGAGGATATATAATCTTGGAGTCTTGGGACTTTTTTAACCACTCGTGGGATCCAGAGGAAGACTGCAGGTCACCGCTCTCAACCAAACTGCAGACCACCACTCTCGACCAGACTGCAGACCACCGCTCTCAACCAGATTGCAACCACCACTTTTCAACCAGACTGCAACAGAACTCTCACCAACAGGTTTTCCCCTCTCCTTTTATTTTGGACTCAGGGGGCCCAAAGAACACCACTCTGTTCATGCCCCAGGGTGCTGGGTTATACATTTGTGTTTTGTGGGTTAAAACCAATTGTTTGTCTGTATAATCGTACTTATTGTATTATTTTATTAAATTGTTATTCTGACTTATAATCTCTCTTTTGAGTTGAGTTCATTTCCCCTGCTGGTTTACCTTTAAACCAGCACAACAGCAACAAAGCAGTCCTGATCCCTCCCCGCAATGGGCACATAGTGCATTTGTGGAAACATATACAGGGTTAAGTACCACACCCACATGAACAAACCAAGCACCATTGTGACCAGTGGGTCTGTATCTAATACAACAAACACTTAGATCAAAATTGTTTTCAACCCTCTCTGGGCAGATCTGTTGTTATCTCAACCCTTCGAGCCCCACATTGGGCACCAAATAAGGCTGTTGTGGTTTAGGAATGGTATTCCCCAATTTAGTGGTCCTGTTGAGACATTCCCCCCTCCCCTTCCCCCTCCCCCTCCCCCTTGCAGCAGGCAGGAGAAGAGAATTGGAGGCACAATAGGTAATGATCACCGGTTGAGATAAGAAAAATTTTCTGGAAACAGGAATTAAATAAGAAAATGAACAGTAACAGCAACAATATTAAAAACAGAAGTGTACAAAAGAGAGAGTGATTCACATGCAAAATTGCTCACCACAGAACTTGACCTGACCCGACCACAGACACTCTACCTTGACCGGTCCCTCTGGCTAAGAACTGGCGCCACCCAACCGCTCCCTCCGCCATGCTTACTCAACTGGAAGGAACCCCTTCTCCTTGGAAAAGACTCTCTTCCCCCCCGCCCCCAGTAATGAGGTGAGGTGGTATAGAATAACCTCCGTGTCTTAGCCATTCCCCCCTCCTGGCTACTGCAAAAATTAACCCTGTCCTGAGCAGAACAATTTTTAGTCAGATGTGATTGGCATGTACTCTTGGTGTTCCTTTGTATAATTAGGCATAGTCTTTTCTCAGTGGTCATCTGGAAGGTTTCTCTAATTCATTCCCTTCAGCTGAAGAGTTTTACAACATTGGAAAAATGCCTACTGTCTTCCTGGGACATACTATTGTTGTGACTTTTATTGTTTGGATATAGGTCTCGTGTTTGCTATAGAACTTTGGAATTAATTCTCTAGCTTATGATGTTTCAGTAGTATGTAGAATACATATTCTGTACATCTCTTGCAAAATGGAAAGAAGTCCAATGATTTAGACTGTACTCCTGGTTCTATCACAGATTTCATGGATGACTGTAGTGGGTTGCCTCTGGTTGGACACCAGGTGCCCACCAAAGCCGCTCTATTGAAACAGGAGCCAGGTCTAAAAGAGTTAACTGAGATATCTTGGCCTGATAAGAAACCCCAATACCTGTGTTGCTGGAAGAACATTTTAGGAGCACTGGTTAATATCATGTTCTGTTCTGCTCACTGGACCAAAGGCCTTATTATAGAAAGAATAGGAGTAGTACACACACAGTAATAAATTAGGTAAACTAGGCATTTGAATAAGATCTAGAAGGCCCAGAGCCAGGATTTTGCAAGCTTGAAGAATTCAGGTCACCTAATTGAAGAGGTCAAATTGAGGAAGACATCCATGGCAACCACCAGAGGGATGAAGGTTTGAGGAGAAGACCCCCACAGTAGAAGATTGCGCATGTCTGGAAAGACTCCGCCCAGAGACTAGCCTTCTTATTAATATGTATAATAAATGATGTAACCATGTATCTAAAGTGTATAAAATGGCTTAGTTTTGCACTTGCAAGTTGAGCAAGTTTGTCCAGCGCGAGTTTGCTTGCTCCCAACGTTGAATAAACAAATACCTTGCTGCTTAAAGATAAAAAAAAGACTCTGAGCAGTCTTTCGGACCGAATTTTTCAGATTCACTATCACTCCCCTCCTCAACTGGAGAGAGGAGAGAAAATATAATGAAAGGCTCATGGGTTGAGATAAGGACAGGGAGAGGTCACTCACCGATTACCATCACGGGCAAAACAGACTTGACTTTGGAAAATTAGTTTATTTTATTACCAATGAAATCAGAGAATGATGACAAATGAAATCAAATCCCCCAACCCCTCCCTTCTTCCCAGGCTTAACTTTATTTCCCAAATTCATTACCTCCTTCCCCCCAGCAGCACAAAGGGATGGGGAAAGGGGCTTATGGTCAGTTCAACATGTGTTATTTCTGCCACTCCTTCCTTTTCAGGGAGAGGACACTTCACAGTCGTCCCCTGCTCTATCATGGGGTCCTCCTGATGCCTTAGAATTCTTAAGATTTGTAGCAAATATGGATTTTTAGTATTTTAGTATGGTTGTAAAGTTTCTCACACTTTAGAATAGCAGTTGACAGTTACCAAACCCTGTTGTCATGCTTCATATCGAATTTTCTAAATTCTTTAGGTTTATTTAATGCTCTTCTCAAGGGAAAAGACTCTAGCAAACAAATCTTGTTTGGGACATACGCACCTGGGCCGGAATAATAAGATATCAGTATAGCCAAAGCAACCTTGAAGGCCCAGAAACCTTGGAGAAGCTCCAATGTGTGCTGTGAGGAGGGGGAAGATGAGGCAGAAAGGGGTCTTGAGACCTCCAACTCAATTCTGGGGAGGCATGCCAGGGGGGCAGATCTGGGAAGGATCTGGGGGCACATAGTTCTCGGATTGGATGGATAGGTACTATAAAATTGTGGAATCCCTGGACACGTGTGTGCACCTATGTACTGTGTGCACCTGAAGGCCTTCATTAAAGAACTGCTCTCTATCTTATCTATACTAATATTGTTTGGAGAATTTTTCTTCCATTTAAGATATGACTTCCCATAGGAGACAGTTCTCCACTAACTTCTCCAACACCAGTCCTTCCCATGGGTTGCAGCTCTTCATGAACTGCTCCAGCATGGGTCCCTTCTACAGGGTGAAGTCCTTCAGGAACAGACTGTTCCAATGAGGGTCCCCCACAGAGTCACAGGTCCTGCTAGCAAACATGCTTCAGTGCAGGCTTTCCATGGGGTCACAGTCTCCTTCAGGCATTCACCTGCTCACAGGCTGCAGGTGAATTATCTGCTCCACCATTAACCTTCATGGGCTGCAGGGGGACAACCTGCTTCACCATGGTCCTCACCACAGGGTGCAGGCGATTCTCTGCTCTGCTGCCTGGAGCACCTCCGCCCCCTCCTTCTTCACTGACCTTGGTGCCTGCAGAGTTATTTCTCTTACATATTCTCACTCCTCTCAGCTGCTGTTGCACAGCAGTTTTTTCTTGTTTTTAAATATGTTATCACAGAGGTGCTACTACCATTGCTGATTGGCTCATCTTTGGCCAGTGGCGGGTCCATCTTGGACCTGACTGGCATTGGCTCTATCAGACATGGGGGAAGCTTCCAGCATCTTCTCACAGAAGCCACCCCTGTAGCCCCCCTCACCACTAACATCTTGTCATGCAAATGCAATACAGTGACACTTGAAGTTGCACACTTCCATACTACCTGTCTATCCGGTAATCGGTTTATTAGATGTTTCTGTCATCTTTAGGGTTCTGCCACATACTCTGAAATAGTATATCACAAACATCTGCTCAAGAAAGAAAATCATACTCTCTTATTCTTTTACTGTTTGTGGGAAAGAAAAGTTTAATAAAACATTTAAAAAGCTGTTTTGGCTCCTCTTTTCTGTCTTTGAGAACATTTGCTTTGAAAAACCTAATATAAATTTTAAGGTGACTGACAGTCTGTCAGAATGCATATACAACTGCTTCAGTGTACTGGACTTCGTTGGGATGGAGTTGATGTCCTTCATAGCAGCCCATATGGTGCTGTGCTTTAGATTTGTGACTAAAATGGGGTGGGGGGTGTTACATGTCAGCTGGGGTCGACTGACCACACTCAGGGAAGCAGAATTTGTAACTGACATTATCTGATACTTAATTGCACCAGTAACTGTTCCATTGGCTTTACCTGGTGCCATAATATTATGTTGGGTTGACAGTATTGCCACAGTTAAAGTTCTGCCATTGTAACAACCTGATACTACTACCCCTTGCTGTTATTCTGTGTGGGCACAAATGCTACTGCCAGGGGAAGCCTGGACAGGAACAAAAGTGAATACAGAGCACTGGGAGCAGTAGTCAAGGTGACAGGGGCTCAGGTGGCATTTTCTTCACTTCTGATGGTGAGGGGAAAGGGTGTGAGGACAAGGGCACTAACAGGACCAGTCAATAATTGACTGCAGAACTGGTGTGAGTGACAGGGTTTTGGGTTCTATGACCTTGGGACCCTGTTTGCATATCACCATCTGCTTGTGAGAGATGGGATCCACCGCACTAAGTGGGACAAAAATCTTTTTGCCAACAAAACAGTTGACCTTGTAAGGAGGGCTTTAAATGAAGAACTATGGGGGAGGGTGTCTCAGTTTAATGAGATGCAAGTGTTTTGCTAAGGACGATGAGTTATGAGGAAGACTAAACTCCTCCCTCTAAGCAATTGTAAATCCAAAATTAAGAGGATCCAATTGAGGAAGTATGGAGAAAGAAAAGATAACAGCCCTTTATTAAAGGATATATGTGTATTGGCAGAACAACAAAAGAACACAAAAACAAACAAACAATAATCCTGTACCCAAAGTTCCCTCCAAAAAAACCCCCAAAAAAACAAACAAACAGTTCAGTACTTTCCGCTTTTTGGCACAATTCTAAACACGATCAGGAGGGGACGCTGTTGGATCCCTGGAGGAGCAGAGCCTGCAGTTGCTCTGTGGTGGTCGGCAGGGGGCGCTGTTGGGCTCTGGCGGTCACCGCATGGGGGTCCCAGTGTGCGGCAGAAGCCGAAATGGAGATCTCCTCCCCCACCGAGAAGGGGAAGGGGAAAATGGGAAAATGGGGCTCTTCCCACAGACTCACCCTGTCGGCGGCTGGCTCTGACTGGGATTCCCCCCCTTCGTTAACGGACACAAGCTGCTGCCAAACACAGGAGCAGAGGAGGGAAGGGGCAGCCTCCTCCCCCAAAGGTTCCTCCGCAGATCGGCCAAGCCTCTCCAATGAAGTTCGAGCAGGTCTGGGCTGGGGGCAGAACAGGGTGCAGGAGAACAGTGGCGAACTGGGGCCAGAAGCAGCCAGATGACCTGGCCGAAAACAAAATGAACCTCAGAACCCCCCCACACAAACACCCTCCCTGAGTCAGGGCAAAAGTGAAGTGCCTGACATTTCCCGAGGAGAGAGAAAAAAACCCCAACTCCTCCCCCCTCCCCCCACCCCCAGTCTTCTGAGGGCTATCCGCTTGGAATATGGGTCTGCTGGCTAGTTCTTTTGTGCGTGTCAATCACTCTAGGCAACCACCCTCCCCCTCCCTTGTTCAACATCT
Source organism: Neopelma chrysocephalum (assembly GCF_003984885.1). Lineage (NCBI taxonomy): Eukaryota > Metazoa > Chordata > Aves > Passeriformes > Pipridae > Neopelma > Neopelma chrysocephalum. Next base: position 201,776 of record NW_020925157.1, read on the forward strand.
TTCTTTTACAGTGATGCAGGGGAAAGAAAAAATTCCCAGTTTGGTTTTTTAGAACAAGTAAACCTATGACAGAGGGAGAGAGTAAACAGCAGCCCTGAAGGGGAGTGGCAGTTCTAAAGGCACCCTGTAAGATGTAATCAGTTGCACCACATTGCAGATGAGGAAGCAGAAATAGTGAGATGAGAAGATACACAGGTTTCAAAGTCCAGATTGTGCATAGGCTTGCCAACTTTCTAAACCGATCAGATGGTCCTTACGTCCACATGAACAGTGGTATCTTGAGTGCATGCCACTGCTTTAAAACAGAGAGATAAGTAATCAACTCAGTTTAGCTACAATCATATCTTTGTTTCCTAATAAAAAGAATTATCAACCAGTGATGATGAGGTTTGTATCATAGTTGTGGCTAGAAACACCAGCCAAATTTCATGGCCTCTGCTGCGCTACAGTTCCTAGGCAATACACCAAGAAGCATAACAAGCCTGTTGTTAAATTGTACACATGCCACAAATTGATGAAAACATCACTAATACCTATTAAAAAGTTGGATAAAAGAAAAAATTTTCTGGATTCTTGGATGCTTTATTGCCTTTTGTGGGCCTTTTTTTGTGACTAAGTATTCCTTGCCACTAGACTTCTAAATCAAGACATTCCTCATTTTTTCCTGACATTTTCTTCTCTATTTACCAGGCTTCTTATCTCTTTAAATTAAACCATTGTAATCATAGCTAAACAGATATTATCTAAAGGCCACATGGGCCTTCTCTTCAAACATCACGAATCTGTGATATTTCAGGTAGCTCCTTAGAGAATGTAACCCTAGAAAGCAAGAAATGTCTTTTCAGATTGTCACAGTCCCTTTGGATCTCTCAAATTTACAGGACAATGTACTCTATAAATTAAACTTTATTTTATGAGCTCATTAGGAAAGAAAACAAACATGACAAACAAAGGCCCAAGACCCTTTTCACAGACTAGTCTAACACACGAATTCACTAATTCATCATATAAGTCATGAGACTTCTCACTCACAAGTTCTCTAACTCATAACTTGCAACTCATAACTTGTGCATCTATGAGTAAAATAGTTACCTAGCTGATGGTGACAATGCTTTTCCTTCCTTCCTTCCTTCAGTCCAACTGCTGTTGGATCCACTTCAAAAGCTGATGTTTTTATACTTTCCAACTTGGAAGTTTGGTCTATACCATTTCCATGAGTTAGCAGATTCTGAAGAAACTGACAATCATTATGCAAGGATTATGGTTGCAGGAGACAGCGAGCTTCAGGTGATAATGACTGCATAATGACCTTTTACCTCTTTCTGGCCACCTGTCCCACCTATGTGTTGCACTCACTTTGACCTAATGGCTCTGCTCCCAGCATACATCAGGCCTTAGCATGAGCTGTGTTAGCCAAAATCTGAGCAGGAGTTAAGTGAACAGTCACACCTGATTCAGCCTCCTTTTCCACTAAAAAATATAACTGTATTAAATTTAGCAGAGGAATTAAGGATGCTTTTATCTACATGCATTATTTGTGGTACCTGTTATAGGTTAGAAATCCAAGAAGGGGAATTTTTTTCTTCCCCCTGCCCCCCACTGTAGGAGAGATGGAGTTTGAATGGAAGGGGGCAAGGGAGCCAATTAGCCTTACAAAAGAACTGGTTGGCCAGGCTGCATTCCTAGCTAATGGCCCATCAGAGGCTGGGGGGAGAGGGGAGGAGTTTTGGGACGGGGTGGTGTAATAGATTATAATCTGAGAGAGGAATTTTTCCTTCCCTGCTTCCCTGTAAGAGAAACAGGAGCACCAAACAGGGAAGGGGGAAGGGAAGGCGATTAGCCTAACAAAAGATTTAGCCAGCCTGGCTACATTTCTAGCTAATGGCCCATTGGAAGGCTGGCTCTGCTCGGATGGGAGGGAGGCAGTTCTGCTGGGCCCTCTCTGGAGGACAGAGACAGGGTCTGCGTGCAGAGCATTTTGGAGAGAAGGCCTGGAAGCCTGTTTGCCTGACTGCCTGCCCCTGGCCAGCCCAGACTGCTGATTTCAGCTTGGCCTGAAAGCTGCCTCTTGGCCCCGGCCCGAATCTGCTGTGTTTCATCGGAGAGTCTCTGTGCTCGCTAGGAGGAAACAGGAGCTTCTTGAGACGCCATCACCTGGGAACCACAGTGAGTCCCTAGGGGCGAACTGCCTTCCTACCTTTTTTTTTCCCTCCATTTGAGGGGTGGGGGTCCCCCATCTTCCTTCCGGCTCCTTCCGTGATCTGAGACCGGCCCCAGGCCCTTTTTTCCCCGTGGTGGCCGCCGGAGCCCGGCAGCGCCCCCTGCCGACCACACCAGCGAACTGCAGGCCCTGCACCTTCAGTGACCCGGCAGCGCCCCCTGCCGACCACACCAGCGAACTGCAGGCACTGCACCTTCAGTAACCCAACAGCGCCCCCTACCGACCACACCAGCGAACTGCAGGCACTGCACCTTCAGTGACCCAACAGTGCCCCCTACCGACCACAACAGCGAACTGCAGGCTCTGCACCTCTGCGATCCAACAGCGCCCCTGCAGGCCACGATTAGGACTGCGCTAATAGGACAGAGAAGTATTTACCAGACTTTGCTTTTCTAGGACCACTGTATAGTTTTGTTGTGTTCTGTTACTGTTCTTAACTGTTTTGCTAACATACATATATCTTTTAATAAAGGGTTGTTATCTCTTCTGTTTTTCCACACTTCCTCGAGTAAAGCCCCGTAAATTTTAAATCCACAATTGCTGAGAGAGAGGAGTTTTGTTTTGTCCCATAACTCATCCTCTTTAGCAAACCTTCCAGTCTTTTCAGACTGAGACATTATTGGTGCCCAACGTGGGGCCTGGAAAGAGGAAAGGTGGAAAAAGAATAACTACCCTTTGTGTGAGTTACGCGTGTTTTGAACCCCTTGTGTGATTTGACGTGTGTTTTAAACCTGTAGGCACCATGATGTTAGGGGTTGTTGCTTTCCTCTGGCATGTAACCATGCCAAGATATCTGTCCCACCTGTCAACGTGTTTCAGTTCAGATACTAGTACTTACATTGCGATAAGTGCTTTTGAGATCATGCACTGGGTTTATGATACGGCAAACTCAGCGCCTGTGATTTTCATCCGAAATATGTCCTCAAGGATGCGCTACTGTTCTAGCCTAAGCTGTTTCCTCTGGGGTTTTAAGGATAATAGCACCAATTCCTATGGAGAAACACAGGGGAATGTGTTTGCCCAGTCCTTTATTCAGTTCCCCTTTGGATACAATACAACGGCCTTTAGCGTTTCCATCCTAGTTTGTGCCAACACAATATACCTAATATACGTAGCCAAGGCCATGAATTACCGAGAGGGCACCCAGGCGCCTGCCCCAGGGATAGAAAACCTCGAGTGGCATGGATTATGGGAGGATATGGGTAAATTCTTAGAAAGTTGTTCAGTCCCCACAACGTGGAAGCTCACCCTTGAACAACTCTTGAACCCTACAAAAATAATGAAAGCCGTGAGAGAGAGAGGTCGTGATGGATCCATGGAGAGGCAATCGGCAGCTGCATGTGGGGCCTTGGTCATTGCTTACCGGAAGTTGCTCAGTATGGTGCAGCAGTTTCAGGGAAAAGGAACAGATGAAACCAAAATGCCTAATACCAAGGTGACTCAGGATAAGGCCAAATCAGAGGGGCAGGCTGAGCCAACAGAGGTTGCCCCTAATACCAAGGTGACTCAGGATAAGGCCAAATCAGAGGGGCAGACCAAGCCAACGGAGGTTGCCCCTATCCAGAGGAAGAAATATAAAGCCAAATCAGTTCGCCCAGTTGACGATGATGGGGAGGCCAGACCCTCACAGGAGGCTACTCCAGAGCCAGAAATCATCATTGAGTCTTTATCGTATAACAACCTCCGGAGCTTACGGGCAGACGTTGCTCGTTGCCCCAATGAGCCCGTTCTGACCTGGATGATCCGAGTTTGGGACTCCACAGGTGATGCCATAAACCTTGATGGCAGTGAAGCGAGGTTCTTGAGGTCTATTGCCCAGGATGTGGGTATTGAGGAGGCATTTGTGAGGGAATCGAAGTCCCTGTCCCTCTGGGCATGGCTTTTGGATGGTGTGAGGGAGAGGTTCATCTACAGAGATTCCTTGCAGGCCGATCATTATACCACGAGGTGGAAGACCATAGAGGAAGGGATCCTACGTCTGAGGGAAATGGCACTGCTAGAAGTGTTGTTCGGAGGGGATGGGCAACCCACCAATGATCCTGACAAGGTTAAGTGTACACCCCAGATGTGGTGGAGCTTCACACGTATGGGGCTGTCCACACATAAAGGTTACCTGACATCATTGCAGGCTGGGGAGAAGCGGGAGCCAGTGATGTCTATAATAAATCAACTTCGATTGTACAACAGTATGATCGAAGGACCGCTACAGACCCGCATCTCCACTGTAGAGACAATGATGAAGGAGCTCAAGGAATTAACTGTAGGGTTGAAAGATAATCAGGAGAGACTGAAAGATAATCAGGAGAGACTGAAAGAGAGGATTGAGGGAAACAATTCCCATGTGGCCCCAGTGAGAACCAGACGGCCCCCAGCTAAAGAGAGCGGACAGACCTCACAAACTGAGTTGTGGTACTTCCTGACTGACCATGGAGAAGACATGAGACGATGGGACAGGAAACCTACCCGTGCTCTAGCAGCCCGAGTACAAGAGTTAAAAGAGAAAGAAAAAAGGAAGTCTGTGAAAGTGAGTGCCGTGCCAGTATCCTGTGGGCAGGGATCTGACCCTCTAGAGGGTACCTCCTGTCGGCATTCACAAGAGGAAGATGGTGACTGGCAGGATGAAGACCAGTGTTAGAGGGGTCCTGCCTCTAGCCAGGTAGAGGCACGGGACAACCGTGTCTATTGGACTGTGTGGATCAGATGGCCTGGCACGTCAGACCCACAAAAATACCAGGCTTTGGTTGATACTGGCGCTCAGTGTACGTTAATGCCCTCAGGACATGTGGGACCAGAGACTATTTCCATTTCTGGGGTGACTGGAGGGTCTCAAGAGTTGACCATGGTGGAAGCTGAGGTGAGCTTGACCGGGAAAGACTGGCAGAAACACCCCATTGCGACTGGTCCAGATGCCCCATGTATCCTGGGCATTGACTATTGTCTCAGTTAGAAGAGACTGGAATGTTTGCTAAAGAGGATGAGTTATGAGATAGACCAAACTTCTCTCTCTCAGCAATTGTAAATTTGAAATTAAGGGGCTTTAATCGAGGAAGTGTGGAAAAAACAGAAGAAATAACAACCCTTTATTAAAAGATATAAGTATGTTGGCAAAAACAGTAACAGAACACAAAAAAAACCTAGAGAGTAGTCCTAGAAAAAAAAACAAAACAAAAAAAAAGGTCTGAATGAATACTTCTCTGTCCTTTAGAGCAGTCCTAATCATGACCTGCAGGGGGCACTGTTGGGTCGCTGGAGGTGCAGAGCCTGCAGTTCTCTGTGTTGACCTGCAGGGGGCACTGTTGGGCTCTGGCGGTCACCGTGCAAGGAGGGGGTCTGGGGGGTGGTCTCGGATCATGGGAGAAGCCGACAGGAAAACGGAGACCCCTCCCCCAATGGGAGAAGGGCAGAAGGAAAAGTAGTTCACCCCCACAGGACCCACCGTTGCTTGATTAAAGCCCCTTAATTTTTTGAATTTACAATTGCTGAGAGAGAGGAGTTTGGTCTGTCTCATAACTCATCCTCTTTAGCAAACATTCCAGTCTCTTCAGACTGAGACAGTACTCTTTCAAGACAAGATGTCTTAGTCAGAGAGACATACCATGACCTTCCCAAGGTCACATAATAACTGACAACTGTGAAAAGAATCCCAGTTCCCCATCCTCTACAGTAATGAGATCATTCTTCCCCATTGTATTTATATTTTCCTCTTTCTCAGTCTCCCTTTCTTGGTCTCAAAACCCTCACTCCTTTTTTCTATTGCCTCACCTCTGTGTCTTCACATTGCTTTTCCAGTGTGAAAAGCAAGATGCTAACTGCAGTATGACTTGCTTAGAAGAATGAACATTACCTGAGACTATGAGTTTTTACCTCAGGGTCAATTTGTGTTAAGGAAACTTTGCTGTCTGACCATTCAGATGCCACTCTGTGAGTCACACTTGCACCATCCAAGATTTTAACTGCTAGGACCAAAGCCCTTTTGCAGCAAGCAGTTCCAAGTCCTGTTTGACTCCCTACAGACACCACACTCACACAGTCAGACAAGTTTCCCTTACTGGCTTGACCCTATGTTTCCTGTAGCAGAGTCCAAGGTGTCTAGTTCCTTTAAGTATTTTAATTGTGGTGCAGCAACGTAACAACAGCTCTAGCTGGGTGCCTCTGAGAAGGGACCTTGAACAAAGAAATCCCTGGGCTTTTATACCCTTACAGTCTATGCACCCGTTCTTCACGCACTCTTCATGTGCCTCACATGTGCCTCTTGGTCCAATGGTGATTTTTTTTGTCTGTGGTCCTCTTGTTTATTTGGTGTCTGAATGATCAGCCACCCCCTGGACAGTCAGCACCACAGGTTCATTGCCTGTAATTTCCCACCACCCAGAGCACAATTGCAGCTTGCACATCGAGCTATCTGCCCTAGGTGTATTCCTCAACAGTCCTCCCTTTGTTTTAATTGAGCATACCTGCTAATATACTTAAAGAAAAAAGAAAAATCTTTCCCAGCATTTAACCACTGCCCTTATATACAACATTATTACAAGTAACAAACAGAACAGAATTAAGACTAACAAGATTACCATAGGGCAGAGTACAAGATTATAGATTCCTGTGCACAAATACTTAAATTATTACCAATACAAAATCACAATCAATTAGTTGATCATCCACTACTCGTTTGATGTGAGAATGGTGTATCCAGTTTTCCTTACCTAAAACTTTACAGCAAAATAAGAACATAGTAGGACAGTATATGCCCCCCCTATTTAGGTTCCAATTTGGATTTTCCTGAAAATACCTTAATTAACCCTTCTTGTCCAGGTTGTATATCATGTACCTGTATTTCAGGTGGTGTAAACTGCAATGGTTCATGTTCATCTAAGAGGCTGGTCCTAGGTATAATTGCCTGACAAACACTATTCCTGTTGATGACAACCCTAGAGGTTGGTGAATATCCCAATATCCCATAGTACTATTCCTAAACTTCAGGCCATTTTAAACCTATCTTACTACAAGTTTGAGCAGTTTTATTATTTCTTTCAATTTCATAGGAGCCTTTGGTATGAGCTGGACAGTGCACTACAGCGATTTCCCATGGAAACTTAGTAGCTTTCATCAGCATTTGGATTTCAGTTCCATTGAAAATATTATTTTCTGATGAGGTAATGAACTCTCATTCTTTCCATAGCATGGACGTTGCATGACACTCTCCAAAAACATATTTAGTATCAGTATAAAGAGTCACTCATTGATTACATCCCCACTAGGCTGCTCTTGCTAATGCAGTTAATTCAGCCCCTTGGGCACTCACCAAGGGTTGTAGAGGTTCTGCTTCAAGTACCTCTAAGTTTCTCATCACTGCATAGTCTGTTGATCCATTAGTGAATGGGATTAGATCCAAGTTGTCTAGAGGTTGATCTTGCAGATCTTCCCAAAGGTGACTGGAGTGAAACACTAACCAAGCACAATCATGATGCAGTTCACCATCAGAGGGAACAGGCAATAAAGTTGCTGGAATCAAAACAATACATATTTTCAAAGTAATATTATCCATATGTAAAATCATTAATTCATAATGATATGCTCTTTGTGGAGGCAATGCTTGTGAAGCATGTTGTTTAAGAATCATTTATACTTCAAGTGGAACATACACTGTTGTTGGGTGACTCAGAACTAATAGTCTGCTCCTTTTCATGATAGTTGCTGTTGCTGCCATCACTTTAATGCAGGAATTACTCCCTGTTGCTACAGTATCTAGTTGAGTTGAATAATAAGACACAGGACAGCAATGCAGGCCTAGATTTTGAATAAGGACTCCACTAGCTACTCCTTTGTTCTCATGCAGAAATAGTTCAAAGGGCTTGGAGTAATCCGGCAATCATGGTGCCAGAACAGAAGCTAAAGTTCCTTTTATAGCTTGGGAAGCCTTTTCTGTCTCTGCATCCTGACGTATACAGCATAGGTTCCACTTCCTCTGTCTTGGTAACTTCTGTCAATGTTTTACTTAACTCCCTTAGTCCCAGTAACCAGAGTCTGCCATATCTTACTGTTGTGGTGGGGGGAAACAGTTTCCCCTCCCCTAGAGCTAAGAAAGTAGTAACCCTCGAGGGGGTGGTGACCCTTTGGGGTCGAGCCAATGAACGCTTCTGCGAAATATAAACATTATCACACTAAGACTGGAAGAGAAGGGTTGTAGTTGTTGTAGTTGAAGAAGAAGCCATGTTGTGAGCCACGAGGAAGGGACAGGAGCCCCTTTGGGGGACCCCAGCCCCCCCAGCCCCTGGTTGGGGGGCTACAGGGACTTGGAACAGTGTAAGACTGGGCTAAGTATCTGTAGCTGAGTTTTTCCTCCACCGTGGACAGTAGAAGTGGCAGCAAGAACAGTACTGACCGAGGAGAAGCGGTGGCAGAGAGCCAGCAGTAGATAAGAAGCAGCAAACAAGCAGCAGAAGCCAGCACGCAGCCGAGGAAGACACAGAGTTGTCTGAGAGAGAGAACCAGCAGCAGAGAGAGAACTAAGTTCTACAGAGAGAGAATTTGGGGTAAGGACTTCAACCAAAACTTCCCCAAACTCCTTTGAGACCCCTCCTAGGAGGAGGGAGATGGACTCTTGCTTGAGAAGAGTCTTGGAATGCAGCAGCACTGCTGAAAGAGGAGCTAAGAAGCTCAGGCATCCTGAAAGCTGGACCAGGACGGTCAATGGAATGTGTGTGTGGGGGGTGACCTTGGGCCCCCCCTCACTGCTGCTGAGAAGCTAGCAGCCTGAGATCAGAGCACGGAAGCTCTGATAGAACTCTTGAGGCAAAGGCCTTCAACTGAAAGCTGCCCAAGACATTCTAACTCAGGAGTGAATCCCCTGAGGAAGGGACCTTCATGTGGGTCTTACAACCCATGATATGACGTAGTGAAGCCAGTCTTGTCCCTGCTACACAGTCCACGGAAGAGGAGACCTTCGTTTGTAGACGAAGGGCCGAGGGGCTTGGATATCCCCTCGTGTGTATTGGCAGAGATCCAGCTACAGCTGCTGCATGGAAGACAGAGAGAAACTACTGCCTTAGAGGGACTTCTGCTCTGAGAGAGGAAAGGATCTTTCCCTTCTTCCCTCCTGGACTTTTATTTGGAAGGGAGAAGAGATTTGATCCATTGTAAATACTGTATGTCATGGTAGAGATAGTTAAGATTGTGTGTGATGTATTATAATATTTATTTGTACAGTGTATTGTAATATATCCCTTTCCCCCCATTTTAAGTCTTGTGTGGTGTCTGAAAAACCCATCTCACACTGGGTTGAGATGTGGGAGGGGGGCTAGAACTAGGGAATTGGATTTTAGGGCTCTCAAACCATGACACTTACCACCCCTAAGAAATGCTTGCAATTGTTTTCCTCATTACCAGCTGAGGAACCATAGCCTGGTTACCATAGCCTGGACCAGTTCTAGGTCTAATCTTTGTCCTTTTATTAATATAAATCCTAAATATTTTACTTCCTGATGACACAGCTGAAACTTAGAACAGTGGTTAATTTCTGCTGAAGCGATACATTGACAAATAGTGTCTTTCAAACAATCTTCATATGCCTTGCTGGCAAGTAATAAATCATCTACACATTGCACAAGAACAAATTTGCCTGGTAATTTTATACATTAAGTGCAGTGCAGTAAGTGCCAAAATTCTCTGCAGATTCAACAGACCTAGCTCTCTAACTCCTGAAAACCACAACAGAACTTGAAAGCATTTTCTTATTTGTTTCTTCTTTTCACTGAAGGGGCAATACAAAGCATTACACAACAGAACCACTTTCTTGCTCAGGCAGTACACTCTTTGCATATCTTCCTCCTGGAAGAAAATTAAACAATGCCCCTGAAGTTAATATAAATAACATTGTTTTAAGGTTTTCTGCTGCTGTGACTGTGCAACTAAACGGGGCCACAGGTGATGCTTTCCATTTATGAATAGAGCTTACTAAGTTTTCTCTAGAGCAATTTCAACAGTTCTCCTTATTCTGGAAGAAGTCTTTTGCCATGCTCTTACCTATATAAATGTACACGTATATATGCTTTTCTAAATATTTTTTAAAAGTATACACAAAATTACCACCATTATAAGCACGTACTAGTCCACAGAAAATCTCATACACTTGCACAAAAAATAAAGCAGTGTTTCAGCTGATGTGTACCTTCTGGAGAACCTGCTCTTGGCATGGTATTTCAAGTTTACTCCCTAAAAACAATTAAAATAGTTACAACTAAATCTGAATTCACAAAAAAAATATATTTTTTGCAGAAAAAAAGACACAAATAGCACACATTCTGAAGCTGAGTGTGCCTCTACATGCAGATCTCCCTGAATCCTCCTTTTTGAAGGGACTCCATATGCACATAATAGCAACATATCAGAATGAACAACTACTTAAGCTGGTGTTTTGTGCACTGTCCAGAAACATGTTTCCTCTGTGCACCAATTCCCTATTTGCTAATTGCAAAAGAAGAAAATCTTTTTAAAAGCCACGATAAAAAATTAAATAAACTCTTAGGTTAAAGCATTTTGAAGGAGTCACCGTACATTAAAACACTGTCTATAGCACAGAATTCTGAATAGTTTCCAACTTAGTCTTTTAAAATGCTTCTGAGTTTGTACTGGCATGAATCATTCCTATAAGAGGTTGGGTTGTTGTTTTTTTGTTTGAGGTTTTTTTTTAAAATATAGCCAACATTCCTATCAGTCTTTTCTTTCTGAACAATGTTCAGTGATGCCCTTAAATCATCCCCAAATATTCACAAAAAATGGTAGGAGACAGGCTGTTCACCTTGGAGACCTGCTGCTGATATGGGTACAGCCCAGCACAAGACTGACACTCTCTCCCCTGGATTTTCACAGGTCAGTGAGAGCTAACCAAACCCCGCTGGAACCACAATGCTACCCAAGGTGTAGGCCCCTTCCCAGGGCAGACCTATTTCAGGGCGCCTGGCCCTTCACAAAGAAAAAAGAACTCTTCCTGGTGCTCCCACTGGTTTCTCCAGGATAGGTTGTATCACCACACTGGGCCCCTCGCGGCACCCTTCACCACTTTGGATTCAGGGATCTGAACCTGACTCCCTTTTGATGGGCTGAGGGCAATGGAGGCCATCACCTGCCCTTTTGGAATGGTGCTTGCCTATCACTTAAGACTGACTGACCCATGTTCAACTGCTGTTCACATGGAACCCTGCTCCACAGAGCACTGGACAGAGATCACATCTCATCAACACCCGCCATGGGCCTTTGTAATGCTTTGTTTTAATCAAATAGTTGAATTCCCCTGATCCACACCAGTTTCCAAATGGTTGCTGGGTGCTGACTGAGGCAGGGCACTGGCCTGAGGACCCTCCCCTGTGGAACCATGCACTATGCACAGCATGAGTCAGTCAGGAGAGGTGATTGTCCCACTCTATGTTGCACTGGTGCAGCCCCACCTCAAGTACTGTGTGCAGTTTTGGGAGCTTCAGTATAAGAAAGATATCAAACTATTAGAGTGTGTCCAGAGGAGGGTGATCAAGATGGTGAAAGGTCTTGAGGGCAAGACTTATGAGGAGTAGTTGAGGTCACTTGGTTTGTTCAGCTTGGAGAAGAGAAGGCTGAGGGGAGACCTCATTGCAGTCTGCAAATTCCTCAAGAAGGGCAGCGAAGGGGGAGGTGCTGATCTCCTCTCTCTGGTGACCAGTGATAGGACATGTGGAAACAGTATGAGGCTACATCAGGGGAAGTTCAGACTGGACATGAGGAAAAGGTTCTTCACTGAGAGTGTGGTCAGGCACTGGAACAGGCTCCCCAGGGAAGCGGTCTCAGCACCAAGCCTGACAGAGTTTAAGGAGCATCTGGATGATGCTCTTAGCCATATGGTTTAGTGTAAGGTAGTCTTGCGAGGAATAGGGAGTTGGACTCGATGATCCTTATGAGTTGCTTCCAACTTAGGATATCCTATCCTATCCTATCCTATCGCAACGGAATTTAACAATTTCCTTTGGGACATAATTAATTTCACTGATTAGCACATTTTACTGTAAGTAATCTTATTTTTAATATAAAACTGTCTTCTTATTGGTTTTATTTGGCTCTTAGAAAGACAGGTTCTATCCTGTCAACCTTTTGCACTCCATATCCCCAAAAAGAGTCTTTTATAAGTCATTTCCTGTAGATGCCAAGTCATTTTTGTTTTGATCTTCTATAAACACAACAGTGGTACTTTATTTCCATATATAATATATATTTGTATGCTGAACGATCAGAGATAATGACCTATAGATTAGATAGCAAATTGAGAGTCATTGTAAGCATGCAGAAGAATGTAAGAGAGTATGTGGACTGTTCTAAAGATGAAAACATTGTTAGCATTACCTCTCAAAAAAAGAAAATCAAAGAAAGTAATATCTACCATAAGTATTTGCCAAGTGTATAATGACTTGTTTGTATGTTTGCATCACCAATTCCCACAGTTCAGTCTCTGGATCACTGGTAATCTGCAAAGCCATAATAAATGATCCACAGTTAATCTGCAGAGCCAGTAATGTTTGCACTGAAACAGGAGGGTAAGCCCAAAAGAGTTAACTAAGAAACTTGGGCTTGCTAACAAATTACTTACATCCAAAATGATCTGTGCTTGTTCTACCTACTGGACCAAAGCTTAACAGAATATTAGAGGTACATGTAATAGGCCTAGAGGCAAGAAATTAAGACACAGTAAGCTAAAGTAGACATTTGAATAGGAGAAATAGGCCGGGAGCCAGGGCTTTCTCCAAGCTTGAGCGAGCGGGTCAAGAACAATGGAAAGGAAGAAAGGTCAGACTGAGGAAGATGAGAATAAACCCCCTCCCCATGGGATGAAGATGGGATCTCCCCCTAGAATTGGGGATAGAGAGAAGCGCCGCCTCAAGCTCCGCCTGAGCTCCACCTATACTCCGCCTGTTATCAATATGTATGAATAGATGCTGTAATCACTTGAATATGCATTTAATCACACCTGAAAAATTGTATAAAACTGCTGATTTTGTGTGAAACCAGTGAGCAAGTTTTTCCAGCAATAGCTGGCTTGCTCCCAGCGCTGCTAATAAATACCTTTGCTGCTTAAAGATAAAAAGTCTCTGAGCAGTTTCTCAGACTGATTTTTCGGATTCAGCACACATCAATTAAAAGTTTGATTATGAGACTGCAGGGTAGGCTATGATAAATTTTGAGGTATGCAATGATCTGCTAATCAAAAGATTTTGTATCAGCATGATCATTTCCAATATACAACTTTCAAATCTGATGTCATAAACCTTGTATTTGCAAAATATTATATACAAGAGAAATGACATTCTCAGCTTTCTAATTATCTGGCAAATAAATCCTCAAGCAAAATAGATTTTTGTCCTCTCTTTAGTGTAAAATTCATGACAAAAAGAATGCTGATTTAATCACTGCAGATGTACTGTCTTCAATATTGATACTGTAAGCATATATATGTATCTCTGCTCCTGCAACATGAAATCAAGGAACAAAGGGTACAATTGGAAAAGATCTCCTGAGGAAAGGCAATTAAGATTCAGCTGCAAATGATAGCAAGACCACATGGCATTTTCAAACACTAAAATCAGTAGTGTTAAAAATTTATTAAAGTTGGTTATTTCATTGGGATATGGGCATCAATAAGAATTGAAAAGAAGCCCTTCCAAAAGTTGTCCACTAAGAAATATTACTTAGATCTGTGCTTTTCCCCTGAAAATTGCCTGTGGGCACAGGTTTAACCTGGAGAAGAGAAAGCTCAGGGGTGACCTTATCACTCTTTACAACTACCTGAAAGGAGGTTATATCACACTGGGGGTTGGCCTCTTCTCCCAGGCAGCTAGTGACAGGATGAGGGGATGTAGCCTCCAGCTGGACCAGGGGAGGTTCAGGTTGGACATCCGGAGGTATTTCTTCACAGAAAGGATTGTTAAACATTGGAATGGACTGCCCAGGGAAGTGGTGGAGTCACCATCCCTGGAGGTGTTCAAGAAAAGACTGGATGTGGCACTTAGAGCCATGGTCTAGTTGACAAAGTGGTGTTTGCTCATAGGTTGGACTCGATGATCTCAGAGGTCTTTTCCAACCTAATTGATTCTGTGATTCTGTGAATATTGCTGCCAGTGCACCGTCCTGGTAGCAATTGGCACCTTCTGTTCTTCAACTCACAGCAATCCTGCAATGAAGGGATCTTCTGAGAGGCCAGGCAGAGTAGATAGCTGCTTGATCTTCTCTGTATTTACAGTGGCTACACCAAAAACCCATTGGTACCCTTCTGGGTTCTTGAAGTACCCTCTCCTGAGGTAGTCTATGCCAAGGATACAAGGGGCCTCTTGGTCAGTGACAATAGGGTGCTTTTCCCATTTGTCTCCTGTTAAACTCACCTCAGCATCCAAAACAGACAATTCTTGGCATCCCCCTGTGTAGTGGTTTAGCAATGGTATTCCCCAATTTAGCATTCCCACTGAAACATCCCAGACCACATGCCACTTCCTCACTTCCGCCTCTCCCCCTGCAGCAGAATGGATAATAGAATTGGAGGCACACAAAAAAGGTAAAAATCACAGGTTAAGAACAATTTACTAGAAACAGCAATGAAGTAAGAAAGTGAACAGTAACAACAACAACACTAATAGCAGAGTATACAAGACAGGAGATCGATTCACACGCAAGTGCTCATCACACGGAACCCGGTGCCACTCGACTGCACACTCCAGCAAACCCGAAATAATGCCATTCCCCTCCGTCCCCCCTGCATATGACTGAGGTGGTATCAAATAACCCCAGGGTCCAACATGGCCCTCCTGGATGCTGCAAAAGTTAACCATGTCCTGGCCAGAACCAGGACACTGTCACTCCAGAGATGGGTTTTGTGCCCCTATACTCTGATGGCATCAGTGTGCACTGTGCACCAGTATCTACCAAAGCCTTATACTTCTGTGGGCCTGATGTGCCAGACCATCGAATCCACACAGTCCAGTATTACTGGGTCCTCCCTTTCTTCCTCCTGGTCGAAGGCAGGGACCCTCTATTCCTGTTCCTGGTCAGAGTATTGTCCTAGTTAGAGATAGGAGGAGTTTAGTGCTATGTGGGTGTGACCAAGCCGTTTATTCTACATCAACCACATCATCATTTGGGGGCGTGGTGTTGACAGGAAAGCAGATGACCAGAACAGGAAGTGTGCCATCTTGTCTGGCTCTCTCTCCAGGGAGAAGGTATTGGGATCAGCCCAGCAGACCCAGCCCCTCTCCACCACCACCAAACCCTTTCCTGTTGGTAAGTATAGAAGAATTGTTCCGGAAGATTTATTTTGAGGAGGCAAGGGTTTATGTTGCTCAAGGAAGCTTTGCTGCCTGGGTGTATTGGGTCTGGCTGAGCTGGAGTTCATTTCCCCACAGTAGCCCTCACAGTGCTGGGCTTTGCATTGGCATCTAGAAGGGTGTTGATAACACACCAGTGTTTTGGCTACTGCTGAGCACAGCACCAACACTGTAACATTCCTTCCTTAGTTGAGGGCAAGATCCTGGGAGGGGACCCAAGTAGGCCAGCTGACCCAAACTGACCAAAGGGATATTCCATACCATGACGTCAGCTCAGATATAAAAGCTAAGGAAAGGAGCAGGAAGGGGGGCATTCATTGTCTCCAGTGACTGCCTGCTGAGAAACCATCATGCGTACTGAAGCCCTGATTCTCAGGAGCTCATGGGAAGTAGAGAATAAACCCTGCTATCTTTCGCTTCTGCACATGCAAGCTTCACTTTACTTTTTGCTTTAAATAAACTGCCTTATCCCAACCCACGAGTTGTTTTTTTCCACCTTACTCTCTCTGCTGTCCAGCTGGGAAGGGGAGTGATAGAGCAGCTGGGTGGGCACCTGGCATCCAGCCAAGATCAACCCACCACACTGGGAAAGAGGAATCTTCCCAAGAATAGTTTTATGTGTTTTCTCCTCCTGCATCCCAGAGAGGCTGACTCCCTGGTACAAGAGAAGATAGGTTTCTCGCAGACATGCTTGAAGGCCCCCACAGCGGGGGGACCACACAGACAATAAAAAAAGACCCTGAGGAGAACAGCGTGCACTCTTTTTGATGCCTGGTGCTTGCACCATCATGTCAGTGCTCTTGGCTTTCAGAAATGAATTTTCCCAAATCCTTCCACTGATGGGTATCTGGGGTACGTGTACGTAATCTTTCCTCACACCGTTCTTTCAAACCGTGACTTTAAGGACAGCAACGATGAGCTGTTGCTATGCCAGGGACTGCTGCTGCTTTTGAAGTTGTTAAAGAAGCCCTCTCATTGACCTACAAGGTGCAGAAAGGATCCCCTTGCTTTCTAAACTCTTTCTCAGAGAGGAGCCTAGGTGTGGCTGGATCCAATCTTAGCCCCAGACTTTGTCAATGGTTTTAATTTAAGAAATTATAGAGGTGCGATTGAACCACTTTGTCCCGCAGGTTTGAATGATAACAAATCAGATATATTTATATAAAATGAACTATTTATTATTGATGGAGGGGCATAAACATAAGACTCACAGACCATTATGGTCGGCCATATGTTCAATTTATTATTTAATTAAGTCAACTTTTATACAGTTTAGTTTGTTTTGGGCACATACTTACAACAAGGTGATTGGATAGCTCAGTCTGTACATGCGTCTCATGTCTCCAGTTCATTGGACCTGATGTTCTGTCCACGCGGCCTGAAATCATACTTGGCATGTAGAGGCCTTCATAATTAGGGGCTTTCTGAAATCTGCAGGTGTACCTTTATCTGTACTTTCTCAAGGATTTCTTGCTATAAACATACTATGTTCTCCAACCTTATAATTAGACACACAGCTAACAAGTATAAACATTACATATTTTCACACAGTCTATAAGTATAAACATTACAGCTTACAACTTCAAAAGTCATGTCAAGCAAGGCCTACAGAAATGCAATAGAAATTGTTCACACAATTTGTATCCTGCAACAATTTATTATTGTTACAACCCACCCTGCCAGGCAGGAGTAACTTTTGTTTTATTGATAAATCCCCAGTGAATTAAAGTAAATCGATACTAGATGATCAGTGTTTGCAGATATATATATATGGTTTATTTTAGAACAATTTGGTTGCAAAGGGAAACAGTAATGTAACTGTTTTGGTTGTTATTATCTCTAAAAGCATAAAGGTATTGCAAAGGAAAATAGGTTTGGGTTGTAATATAGCAATGTAAAAGCATGAAGGAAATGTGTAAGGGAAAAGACAGAAGGGAAGAGAGAGTAAAAGTAAGTGTTGATAGTCACCACTTCGAATGTCTTCAATGAACTTGGTTGTTTTCATTGGTGTCTTGGTCCATCGGGGAGTGGTGGGGGGACAGAAGCCCATGAAACATAAAATTCAGTGGGTTTTATAAACCCTCAGAAACCCTCCTGGTGCCTCCCCTGTGTGTGTGAGGGTGGTCTAGTTTTGCACAGTTATGCTGGTTTTGCAGAGAGCTGGAGGTGCAGGTTTTTGCAAAGTCATTCTAGGCTTGGGGGAGGGGGGAGGTGAGTTTCAGAGGCACTCCTGCTAAGAACTGAGGCCTTCTCCAGGGTAGTCATGGTATGTGCACACGGGGGCCTCCTTTCACATGGTCTAGCCATAGGAGATAAACATCACATACCCAGAGAGTGCCACTGGTCTCCTTTAGATAGGCATTGCGCACCCAGAGAAAAATCACACACCCAAAGAGTCGCTGATGGTCTTTAGATAGGCATCACACACATAAAGAAGCATCACACACCCAAGACTTCATCCCTAGAGCTGCCACAAAGTTAACAGTTTGTGAGCTATGGCCTCCTCCCCTCAGCCTTTATCTTCACTCTCCTGGCTTCTTTGAACAACTTGCCCAGAAGGCAAGGGTAACCCAGGTTCTTGTTAATAGATCCCTTGGGGCAGATTAGAGTGAAACGACACTGAATGATCAGTGTTTGTAACTATATATATGTAGGGGTTTTTTTAGAACAATTTGGTTTCAAAGGAAAACAGGTATGTAGCCATTTTGGTTGTTATCATCTATAGTAATATAGCAATATAAAAGTATAAAAATGTGTAAGGAAAGGAAAGATAAATAAAGGATAAAAGCAGGAAGATATATATAGTCACCACCCATTGGATCCAGTGATGAAATTTGGTAGTTGCAATTTCGATGTCTGTTGGTTGATGTGATGGTTCCAGTCCTGTCAAAGTCATGGTCTTGATCTGTCAGGCATGGGGTGATGCCAGCTCAGCTGGTGCTGCAAAAAAAACTCAGGAGCCGAAAGCTGGGGTGAGATAAGAAAGGGTTTAATTATGCCAAGGCAATAGATGTTACGACGCGCGCGCCCCGGGCTGTGCCCGGGATGTTACATTTATAACAATATTTGGCCAATCCTAAGTGTGTCCACCCTATAACTTTTGGCCTGGTCCACCCCCTGGCCCGCCTCTCGGAATTGGGTCTGAGGTGCTTTTTGGGACCCCCTCTTCATCATCTTCTTCATCTTCAGCGTACAGAGAGCAGAGTGACCCAGTTCTTTGACTCTGTCCTGCGGTTTAGGCCAAGATACAAGCGTTCTCCAAACAAGACAGGGTTGCCTTGACAAGAGACTAAATATTTTCTACTAGATATGGGGATAGGGTGATAGGGGGGGTATGGAGTGGGGTGAGATGATTAAGGAATGTATAAACTAAAGGGTACTATGGGGAGGAGGGAGAAAGGGGTTTATTTCTAAAATCTACTTCTATTACCTATAAAACTTGTAAGGTAGAAAAATAAGAAAATCATTATGGGCTTAAGGCATCAGGGGAAGTCCACAAAACTCAAAGATTTCATGAGTTATAATAACTCAGGCTCAGGTGGGAACACCTAGTACCTCCCCTGGGGCAGGGAGTTTTACAATGGATGATGTAATACTGGATCATGGGACACATCAGGAGTCTTTGACACCTTCTAATATGTTACATCTGCCTATTATGTCAGAATCAATCATGACCCATTATGGTCCATCATCCAAGATGAATAGCTCAGGCTAGGTGTGAATGTCTTTGATGCTCCCCAGAGGGGTTTCCACAGCAGAGTCATTATGTAAGGGAGGACATTGGCCTGATAAGAAGGACTATCCCACCTTGCAGGATGTGCCTCTTATCAGCCTCTTGCCTTATCTGGAAATCCAGTTTGTAGCTTCAGGTATGTGCACCCTTCTGCACCTCGGATAGTTGGACAATAGTACTCCCGTATCTTATCTGAAGGTCCTTTTGAGGAGGCATATTCAGGGAGGGGTGGGCTTTGCTGGATAAACAACTGTTTCTTTGCAGTTTGCTACAGTGGACAAAAGTATTTTGGTGATCTTAACAATGTTTAAGTCATTAACCATTTCAGTCTCTGACATAAGGCAATTTAAAAAGTCCAGTTTCTCACAATTATGATAAATGAACAAAGATCTTAATCAGAATTATTTACTGCACAGTATAAAAGCTAAAAACTACTACTAGTAAAGATAGGATAGTATAGTGCACTATATCAAAGCAATTATATCAAAGCAATTATATCAAAGCTAGCAAAAAGAAACAATCATTTAGTAAAGATCTGATGTAACTCACCATACCAACACTTGTAGGCAGATCTTTTTCTATTAACCCCTGGGGAGTAACCATGAAGAGGCATCCCTGCTTCATGGGAGAAACTCCACACACTCCAAGAAAGTATGTAGAAGACTCTGCCATATGAAAGTTGGACTGGGCTTTTATAGTTATAAAGTGATTGTCTGACAGTCACATATCTCCAGGCCAGCTAGCAGAAAATCTTGCTTCAAAAAGCAGGATGTGTGTTTGCAGTTTGGTGAGCCAGGCTAGTTTTAGCATAATTCAACACCAAAAGCAGTGCCATGGCGCCACAGGTAGCTCACCACAGATAGCTTGTGTTTGGATTCTTTGACCGGATTCTAGGCCCAAGGCAAATAAGCCTTATCAAGGCAGAGCATCCTGCTACACTCCACCCCTTGACTGCAGTCAATCATCTTTACCTCATGAAGTGGTAATGCAGGTACCTCTTGCTTCCATACTATAAAAGCGCCCACTGTATATGCATATGCTATCATTAAGCATGTTTAGATACATCAATCTCCTAAGTTTTACTGTCTTACCTTAACTCATGTAGTTTAAAAGGGCATTGACTATATTATAATCATACATTATAAATTAAAATTTATACTTAAAGTTATCAAAATCAGTCAGAATTTAGTTAGCAATATTAAATAGAGCATAATATGGAATTAGTTATTGATTTTGTAAAGAAATGTCATTTCAATTTATGTATTTTTGGAACGATTAGTATCTTCATGTGTTGGGTTAGGTACTACACTCTTATATATGTTTATATAATGATTACCAATAAAAATAACAATATTATAATAACATGGTATAACATTAAATCCAGAGTGTCCGTGGCAGTTGGGAAGAATCCAAACAAGTCATTCTACCTGTGATGTTACCAGTTTGTGTAGATCAGGATGTTCCCCACCCATTGAGTCTTAAAATTGTAGGAAAGATGCAATGCAAACCAGGAACTAGGGGAACAGTGCATGAAGCCCATCTTTCAGTGTCCGTGATTGGAGGAGTTCAGCAGATTGATTGGCAACTCCTTTATTATGGCAGCGGGTGCACAGGAAATATGTTCCAAATTGCGCACACCAAATTACATAGGTTTCACATCTTTATACTGTCATCTAATTACAAATTCAGGCATTACCTCATCTGTTCCATCCACTTCCAAAACCATTCCACCCACAGTACCGCCTTTGCCACACCTCTGGCACACCTTTCATATTTGAGTCAGAAGTCCCAAAATGATCCCCAGCACTTGTCTCCCTCATCTTCCTCGTCGTGCCCTTTTCTTGACTCCTTGCTTCTGGCACGGTTTCACGTCTTCTGGAATGGTTTCAAGGCCTTTGACCAGTTTTGCTAGGTGTTATGTCTCTTTCTCAGTCCAGTCTCACAAATAGAGGAACCTTTTATCTCATTAAAATTCCTGTCTGTGGAAACTTTTAACAAAGAACGATAAACTGCATTTTAGCTACCCTGAGAAAACTTATGCAGTTACTAGTAATCTATATAATATACGTTTTATGACTACAGAATATAATTCTTACCCAAGGCATCCCTGCAGGGAGAGAAGATGGGCTCAGTCCATCAACTGACCCCAGCAGTTCTGGTGGAGGTCTTCTCCAACTTTCCTGCTATCCCCAACTTACTTTTATACTATTTCCTTATGTTTGGGTGTAGCTTGAGTGACTCTAGCCATAAATAGATTTTATTTCTGATTGGTGTAAAGTTCTCTCGCCATACCTAATAGGAGGGGGGTGATCGTGGCTTGGCACCTGAGGAGAGGGTTAGACATGGTTGTTGGCTTCAGCAGCAGAACACCTTGATTCTCCCTTGGCAGACAGGTACTGTACAGTCTCAGTACCACAGTCTTCCCCCATTCTGCTGGGATTTGAATGGAGGGAAGCCACGTAGTCTTCACTTTGTTCCACGCTCTGTTCTGTTCCTCCGAGCAGATGATTATCATTGTATTGGGGAGCATGTTAACCTCAGTCTGTCCAGGGAGTCGCAGCTGCTTTTTACCCTAAAATTCTGAATCTCCTCTAGATTTAACCCTATCCATCATCTCACAAAAAGTTGTTAAAGAAGCCCTGCCATTGAGTCATGAGGTGCAGAAAGGACTCCCTTGCTTTCTAAACTTCTCAGAGAGGAGCCTGGGTGCAGCTGGATCCAATCTTAGCTTCGGATTATGTGAATGGTTTAAATGTAAGGAATTATAGAGGTGTGATTAAATCACTTTGTCCCGCAGATTTTAATGATGGCAAATCAGATATATTTATGTAAAATGAATTATTTATTATGACAAATGAACAGATGAGTGAACAGATGAAAGACCTTAATCAAAATTATTCACTACACAGTGTAAAAGCTAAAAACCTACTAGTAGAGAATATGATAGCATAAAATAGTATAGTGCACTGCATCAAAGCAATTATATTAAAGCAATTGTATCAAAGTTAGCAAAAGAAACAATCATTAAGTAGAGATTGATATAACTCACCATATGAGATAGCAGGCAGATCTCTCTCTTAACTCCTGGGGAATAACCATGAGCAGGCATCCCTGCTTCACACACTCCAAGGAAGTATGTAGAAGACTCTGCCATGTAAAAGTTGGACTAGGCTTTTATAGTTATAAAGTGATGGATAGATTTACAGGCCAGAGAGTAGCTTATCTGTCAAATCCTGCTTCAAAAAGCAGGATGTGTGTTTGAAGTTTGGTGAACCAGGTTGGATTTAGCATAATTCAACACCAAAACAGCACACTAGTGCCAGCAGTAACTCGTCACAGATAGCTTGTATGATAGCTTGCATTGTTTGCATTCTCTGACCGGATTCTAGGCTTTATCAGAGTAGACCCTCCTGCCACAGTGGGGGTCCCCAGAGTCGTTCTTCTAGGTTATCACCTTTATACAGTGCAAGTTTTGGGTATCCATGGGGCATAGATGCCATTCCCATAACTTGGCATGGCATGTGTATGAGCAGTTGCTTCCTTTCCCACATTCTGCTACAGTGGGAATTTTTGTCCAGATGCATTAACCAGGATTGTGCTAACCAAACTTCACCTCTGCTAGGCCTGGAATTAGCACCTTCCTGTTGTAAATTTCTGCCGTCTGCACTTATCTCAAGTTCCTCCTGTGATGGCTTCTCTTATGGCAAGTTCCTTCTGTGACCTTAACAGTGTTTGAGGCAATTGTGATCTTTAAGTCTCTTACACCACCCAGTGGCTCAAACTGTCCTCCAGGGACTTTTCTTCAGTTCACCGGTTGTCCACGGGGGTGATGCATACATAGAAAAGAGAGAGGAGAAAAGACAGAAACAGCAGAAGAAATTACATGAGCAATCGTACAGCATACAATAGCTATCCCAATCATTACAAATACAAATCCAGTTGCAATCATGAAACCAATTCTTATTAGCCACTGTCCCCACCCCCTGAGTCCCAAGGATCAGAATATGGACATCAACCAGGTATTGGGGCTAATTTCTTGAAGCTAATCTTAGGGTTACAGTGATTGGAAAAGTTCTGATGTTTGATCAGCAATTTCTTTCATTTTGGCTCAGGCTTCTTCAATTGATGCCATTGTACTGTGAATGGTAATACTACATTCAGTTTTAGTAAGATTTAACATTTCACATATCCCTTGTTCCTTTAATAATAACATATCTATGGCCAAACGATTTTGTAAAGCCATTTTTGACACTTGTTGAACTTTCAAGTTAAACTCTCTGAACGCATACCTGGTCCAATTACTGAGGGCATGCACCTGCCACTTAATATTTTCCAAGGCCTATTGGTGTTGTGTGTTAACTACAGAAGGTGTAAAAATTGTTTTAAATCCCAAAACTATCTTTTGCCCCACTGTATATCACATATATTACTGCTCCATTCTCAGCTTTGTTCAGGAGAACTTAGTTTCCGCCATGTCCTTCCTGCTAATAAATAATGAAAGATATGATTTGGGCAAATGGATAGGAGTACTATATTGCACCTTAGACCAGCGTGCTGAGTTAAGCACATCCCCAAGCTAATCCAAATGGTGCAGGATAGCTGCTTGTCTTGCAAGTCCAGGTGTCTATCAAGTACATTTGGGGCTTGAAATTAGCCGTAGAATTACACCATGAAAAATTAACTTTTATTACATATGGTGCTTCATTGTCTTAATGGGTAGTAGGTGTGAGGTATTCCACAATACTGTGCCTATTGGATGTGGACCCGATATATAACTTTTAGTGTAAAAAGTTCTTATACAAAATACTAAAAAGTTCTCATACAAAAGATTTTCATGCAAATACATCTCTACATCAGGCCTATACTCTATTCTCCAAGGGATAGAGTACAGCTCCATTGTGATTTAATCTTGACATAAAACAAAAACTGTGGCTTTACTGTTGGCAGGGTCATAAATGAAATTAATTTCTTTTCAAATTTAGTTGTATTATCCCAGGTTGCTTTTTTCTTTTTTTTTTAATTTCAGGGGACAAATTGCTCTCATCACATTCCTTTACAATTGCTGCCATAGTAAATCACATTCACAACTGAGAAGCATGTGTGATGCAGAATGTACTATAGTTACCATACTGATTAGCATAAATAAAAGAAGTTCATGGCTGGGCTTCGCGAACGAAGATTTGGGAAGGGCTCTACCCACTTTTCTTGCAAGCGCGTTGGTGACTAAAAAGGCCAATACGAGAAAGGCAAGTCCGGTTGCAAAAGACACAGCAGAAAGACTCCTTAGATGGTATACTCTGCAAGGTTTGATTCTTTCTGCGTTGTCTTTTCTCCTCAAGAGTGATCCTGCGTGCTTTCTCAAAAGCATCAGCAGCGTTATAAATGGTCTGTCTCCAGGCCTCCCGATTAGAGGCCAGAGTGGACCAGTTATGGTGATCAATATGCCCGAGGCTGAGTTGTTGCTTCAGGGAGTCCTTGTATCTTTTCTTTGGAGCTCCTCTCTTGCGGCAGCCAGTGGCAAGTACACCATAGAGCAGGATCTTAGGGAGGCGGTGGTCCTTCATCCTAGAGACGTGCCCTGCCCATCGCAGTTGCGTTCTCAGTAACATGGCCTCAATACTTGTGATTGCTGCCTGTTCGAGAACAGATGTATTGGTCACATAATCTGACCAGTGGATGTTGAGGATTGTACGGAGGCAGCGTTGATGGAAGCGTTCTAGGAGACGCAGGTGGTGGCGGTAGATGACCCATGATTCGGAACCATATAAAAGAGTAGACAGCACTATGGCTCTGTAAACACTGATCTTGGTGCTTTTCTTCAAGTGTTTATTACGCCATACTCGTTTATGGAGTTTTCCAAAAGCACTATATGCCTTCGCTAACCTATTGTCTATCTCCCCATCGATCTTACCATCTGAGGAGATGAGGCTGCCCAGGTAATTAAACTGTTGGACTGAATTGAGTTCTGACTGGCCGATGGTGATGTGGGGATGGTGGGGGACTTCCTGGGGTGCAGGCTGATGGAGAACTTCTGTCTTCTTTAAGCTGACTTCCAGCCCAAAGAGCTCAGCAGCCTCTGCAAAGCAGGATGTTAAACGCTGCAGAGCTGCTTCTGTGTGGGCAACAAGGGCGGCGTCATCAGCATAGAGCAGCTCCCGGACAAGATGGTTTAGGGTCTTAGTATGGGCCTTCAATCGCCTTAGGTTGAATAGGCTTCCATCAGTACGATATCGAATGTAGATACCGTCCTGATCATCGAGGTCTGCCGAGGCCCTTTGGAGCATCATACTGAAAAAGACTGTGAATAGGGTAGGAGCGAGAACGCAGCCTTGTTTCACACCATTCTTTATTAGAAAGGGCTCAGAAAGTGTGTTGCCATATCTGACTTGGCCGTGCTGATCCTCATGAAGTGAGATGATCATTTTAAGGAACTTGGGGGGACAACCTAAACGTTCCAAAATCTGCCACAGACCTTTTCTGCTCACAGTATCGAAAGCCTTGGTGAGGTCGACAAAGGTTACATAGAGACCTTTGTTCTGTTCCCTACACTTCTCTTGCAGTTGTCTGAGAACAAATATCATGTCTGTGGTGCTCCTGTTGGCTCTGAAGCCACACTGACTTTCAGGTAGAATTTCTTCTGCTATAGCGGGTATTAGTCTGTTCAGGAGTATTCTTGCCAAGATTTTGCCAGCAATGGAGAGCAGAGTAATACCATGGTAATTTGAGCAGTCTGATTTAGTACCTTTCTTCTTATACAAGGTGATGATGACTGCATCACGAAGGTCTGATGGTAGTTCGCCTAGTTCCCAACAGCGCACCACAAGCTCATGAAATTTAGCATGGAGTGCAAGGCCCCCATGTTTCCAGACTTCAGGTGGAGTTCCATCAACCCCAGCTGCCTTGCCAATTTTCACCTGCTGTATGGCCTTGAGGGTTTCTCCTAGAGTGGGGGCAGTATCCAATTCGTATTTCACCGGTTGTTGTGTGATGGACTGAATTGCTGAGTCTTGGACTACACGGTTGGTACTGAAAAGAGTCTGAAAGTGTTCAGACCATCGATTCAGAATGGAGGTTTGATCTGTCAGAAGCGTTTGACCATCTCCACTGAGTAGTGGGCTTTGGACTTGGTATGTAGGCCCGTATGCTGTTTTCAGGGCCTCATAGAATCCTTTGTGATCCCCTGTATCTGCACATAGTTGAGTTTTTGCAGCTAGATCGGTCCACCATTTGTTCTGGATGTCACGGAGTTTCTGTTGGAGCTTGCTGCAAGCAAGACGAAAGGCTGTTTTTCTAGCGTGACAGGATGGCAGCGCAAGGTGTGCTTGGTGGGCGGTTCTCTTCTTCCTCAACAATTCCTGGATTTCTTGATTATTTTCATCAAGCCAGTCCTTGTTCTTCTTGAGGGAGAACCCTAAGGATTCTTCAGAGGATTGCAGGATGCTACTTTTAATATGCTGCCAAATTGTTTCGGGAGAGGAAACTGCAGAATCTGTGGAATGGTTATCAAGCTTAGTTTGAAGGTTTGCCTGGAATCTTTCTCTTACTGTGGCTGATTGGAGATCGTTAACTTGGAGTCTTCTCCTTGGGATACTGCCCCTCTTGGGTTTGAATTTGAGATAAAAGTTGAGTTTACAGCGCACAAGCCGATGGTCTGTTTGACATTCTGCGCTGGGCATCACGCGGGTATGGAGGACATCGCGGACATCTCTCTGTCGCACCAAGACATAATCAATGAGGTGCCAATGCTTAGACCTGGGGTGCATCCAGGTAGTCTTCAGACTATTTTTCTGCTGAAAGATAGTATTGGTGATGGTGAACTGTTGCTCCGCACAGAATTCTAGCAGAAGTCGACCATTATCGTTGCAGTTTCCAACACCATGCTTGCCTAATACTCCTTTCCATGCTTCAAAATTTTTACCTACTCTGGCGTTGAAATCACCAAGGATAATGATCTTATCATCTGCGGGCACCTTTTGGGTAAGGCAGCGCAGGTCAGTGTAAAATTTATCTTTTTCAGCAGGGTCAGCTTGGAGAGTTGGGGCATATATACTGAAGATGACAACGTGTTGCTTGTTGTTTAGTGGAAGGCGTAGGGAGATAATGCGGTCAGAGTGACCTGTCGGCAGATTTTCGAGTTTAGAGACAATGGAGTTTTTGATCATGAAGCCGACACCTGAGAGATGTTTTTCGGTTCTGGACTTACCTGACCAAAAGAGTGTGTAACCGGCACCGTGTTCTCTGAGGCTGCCTTCCTCATGAAGGCGAACTTCACTGAGAGCAGCAATGTCGATGTTGAGACGAGCCAGTTCATGGGCAATTAGGGCAGAACGTCGCTCAGGACGTCCGCTATTGGCAGAGTCGAGCATGGTTCTGATGTTCCAACATGCTAGAGTTAATTTGAGTACACCTTTGGAGGCAGGTGCATGCCTTTGTCTTTTGCTCTTTGTGCGACCGCATTGGAAGAAGATGCCCGTTGGTCTGCGGTTAACCAACCGGGTGAAGGTGGAGATGAGCTTTGTTTAGGCCACCTTTTCTAGGCCCCTCTCCGAGTGGAGTAAGCAGTGCTGTCCTTGAAAAGGTTGCTTGGTCGTTCAAGGTGCTGACCCAAGAGACTGTCATCTCCGGTCAGTCTCAAATGACCAATATCCTGAACCGCCTGCATGCAGGGTTGGGTCTGCGGCTTCCAGTGCATCTTTCACCTACCGTTTCGACCCTCGCCCGTCGCTACAGGACTTTTTGCATGTGGGTGAAGCCTTCAAGCCTGCGCAATGGATTTTTTAGGTGAGATGCAGTATGCGCGGAACTGAACCCACCCTTTAATCCTGAGGTTCATTCGCCAGGGCCGAGCAAGCTTGGACGGTGGCAGCGAGGTCCTCAGGACATAGGTTTGATTAGAGTGACCTTCTCTGAGATGGATGGCCTTACAGGGCTAAGCGAGCTCCATCTGCCCGGGTTTGGGATGAGAGTTGTCCTTCTCCTAGGATGACTGCCAGAAGGCTAATGAGCTCATCCTGCCCAGGGATGTAGTTTATCTGGTCCTATGGTTTTGACCTGTCTGGCATGGGCGACCCTACCGAAGGCATGAACCCTCGCCAGCATAGCTCGCAACCACATAGGGGTACATAGGCTACGTTCCTGTTAGAACGATTTGGGCAAGTCTTTTATTTCCAGTAACAACCCTTTGTCCTGCCCACTCTTTCAGGGTGTAACAGAGCAAAGCAAATATATCCAGAACATGCCGAACCTGGGCAGTAGCCGCAGGAGAGCCAAAACTAAAGAAATAAATAGACAAACAAACAAACAAACCAACCAACCGTTCTGGCCCCCGTACCTATCCAAGGCTGGGGTACCTTACAAGGCCCCAGCCTGGCCGGGACCCCCATCAATCAAAAGAACCCTCTGTCCACCCAGACCTTATCCTTCCCCCACTGTGTTACCACAAATTCCAGGCGCACTGCTCACATGTGATGTGATGTTTCATACGGGACAGCCCTGCTCTCCCACCCGCCAGTCGAAGGACCCCCACGGCCAGCTCAACACCCTTCCCTCTGCCCTGTCCCCCTCCCCCTCTCCCTCCCTCCCCAAACCTGGAACGGCAAACCTCTGTGTGCTCCAAAGCTGTGCTCTCATCTTCCACAGGGGTGCAGTACTCGCTGGCAAGGCTCCCCCTCTCTCTCTCCTTTCTCCTGCCACGGCCTTGCCTGGGGTCCAAAACCCCAGGAAGCTGGGCCGGCGCGGCGTCCTGCACAGCGCCTGCAGCAGCCCC
>NW_020925157.1:230833-254445 GCF_003984885.1 Neopelma chrysocephalum
GAGCGGGGTCCCGCATGGCGTGTGCAGGGCTACCGGCCAGGCGCGGAGCTCCGTGCGCGCGGCGCGGAAGTTTCCCGCCAGCCAAATAAAAGAAGTGATGTAAAGTAAAAAACCCTCTTAGGACACATGGTAGGAAACACAATAGTACAGCAGACATGTTCAAGTGAGAATACAAATGGCATTTTGCGATGTAATGGCTAACATGTTTGGTTCCAAAAATGGTTACAGGTAGAGTTACTTGAGAGTTGGTAAAAGGCTTTTCTGTATTTTATCCATGTCCCATTGCAGTCCATGGCTGTCCCTCCTTCTGGTTTAGGAAGAGGGACTCAACAATTTCCCATGTGACATTTTCTTTTATTTTTGTTCACTTGTTTATACCTCTGAAAAACTTGGCCAAATCATCATAAATCTAAATTTTTTTGCTCAGCCTTGGGAGGAGAAGGGTAAGGAGGAGACTTTATGACTGTCTACAGCTACATAATGGGAGAATATAGAGAAGACAGACTCTTCTCAGAGGTGCACAGTGATAGGACAAGAGGCAAAGGACATAAATTACAACACAGGAAGTCCCAATTAGGTACAAGGAGAAAAAAAAATGCTGTCAAACAGTGGAACAGGTTTTTCAGAGGGTGTGTGGAGTCTGAATCTTTGGGGATATTAAAAACTTGACTGAAGAATGTCCTGAGCAACCTGGTCCAGTGGGACAGGGTTTGAGTTGGAGGACATAGAAGTGTGACCTCAGAGGTCCCTTCCAACCTGCACTTTGTTATTGAGTGAAAAGCTTGTGAGTAGTATCCTGAAGTCCCTGTCACAGTGTACTGGGTTTGGCTGGGATAGAGTTAAATTTCTTCATAGTAGCTAGCATGGGGCTATGTTTTAGATTTGTGATGAAAGCAGTGTTGATAATACAAGGATGTTTTAGCTATTGTTGAGCAGTGCTTACATAGTCAAGGCCTTTTCTGCTTTTCACACTGCCCTGTCAGTGAGTAGGTTGGAGGTGCACAAGAAGTTGGGAGGAGAGACAGCTGGGACAGCTGATCCCAACTGACCAAAGGGATGTTCCATACCATACGATGTCATGCTCAGCAATAAAAAGCTGTGGGAAGAAGAAGGAAGGGGGGATTTCAGAGTTATGGCATTTGTCTTCCCAAGTAACCGTTATGCATGATGGAGTCCTGCTTTCCTGGAGGTGGTTGAACACCTGCCTGCCTATGGGGAGTAGCGAATGAATTCCTTGTTTTGCTTTGCTTCCATGTGCGGCTTTTGCTTTCCCTATTAAACTGCCTTTATCTCAACCCATGAGTTTTCCTACTTTTACTCTTCTAATTCTCTGCCCCATCCCACTGGGGGGACAGTGAGTGAGTGGCTGAGTGGTGCTTAGTTGCCAGCTGGGCTTAAACCCTGACATCTGTGTGCTGTGATCTTGTTTGGAGGATAAGCCAAAGTCTGACCTATAATCATTATGACCTAGATGTTCTTGAAAAGGAAAGCAGATGATAAACTTTGTAATGAAACTGGGAACCTTTTTTGGTTAGTGAGCGGTGAAAACTGTGTCCTATACAGTCATATGTGACTACTGACAGGTGATCTGTTCAGTGCAGGTAAAGCAACCATGTTTGGCTAGTAGAGCTCTCTTGAAGATGCCTTATCATGCATGATGTTATTATAGTCTTAACAGAGCAGGAAAAAAGCTCTCCTGTGTTTATTGCTATGTCTCATTAAGTTAAATGTTAAAGTTAGTTAAAGAAAGTTAAAACTCTTTCTCTGGCACTTGACACACAATAGCAAGTACTATGCCAGCACTGTCGTGCTCCTTGGCTTTGTCTGCTTTATCTGTTACATTTTGAACATGGTTGGAGTTCAAACACAGTTCTTACACTTTACCTTGGCTTCTCAAACTGCTATCCTCTCTGAGAAGAGAGTAGGCACCATCATCATGGCTCTTGCTCAAGCTGTTCATGCCTTTGTCCTATCAGCTCCCCTTGGCTGAAGTGGACACTACCATTTCACAGGATGGCAGCATGAACCATGGGGCATGCAGAGTGCCATTCAGCAGTGTCTAACCAATAGCCAAATGCATGTTGAACTTGGTTCTAGTTTTATTGCCTGCATAAGCAAAATCAGATAGATACCAAAACCACAAGCATTCTACCCTCCAGATTAAAAGTGATGTTGCTACCATATTAATGGCTCATCTGAAACAAGAGTGATGGGGTTGCTTCTTGTTTGGGCATTCCACAAATGCCACATGTAGCAGTGATTTCAGCCCTAGCTGAGTGGTATCCAGGGAAAATCCTTGCTCCTAGTGTAGGTAAGCTCAAACTACTTTGATATTTCATTTTGTTTACATGTTTCATATCAGTCTCCAAAGTGAAAAATCTCTTAAGGAAGTTGATACAGAATGACAAAGCAGATACTAAACAAGGATAGGAAATATCAACATGCCGTGTTTTAAAAGTGCTAAGCATAAAATGCTCCATTCAAGATTAAATTCAGAAAAATACAACAACAGGGCTATCTCCTAACCTTATGAGTGTCGGGGTTAACAACAGGTTTGTTGAAAGGAAGTAAGAAGATGGAAGATGGGAAGTACAAAAACAGACTTCCTGGACTTTCTGCAAGTCACTGTGACTCTGCTTTAGCCAGATCATCATGACTCGGCAAAAGCTGTATAAGCATGACTTTGCTATTTTGCAGCCAATTCTGATGTATGTAAACATGAGACCACCAATAGTAGATTGACATGTGTATGACCTGATGTATGTTTACATGAAGGCACCAATAGTAAGTTGACATGTGTGTTGTGTAAAAAATATAAATGTCTGCAACCTGTTGCAATAAAAATCTTCCAACCTTTTTGCTATCCTGTCCCTACTTTGGAAGAAGATTCTATGTCACTTTGGTCGTCTCAACTTAACAGCGACATTTGGTGCCGCCGACGTGATTGCTGCGCTGAAGAAGATTTATCTCCGAGAGAGAGTTCGAAGGGATTTTTTCTCCAAGAGAGAAAGATTTTGAAGATTCCTCTCTGAGAGGGAGTTTTGCAGTAACTTCTCTCCTAGAGAAAGAGCAGCGATTTCCCTCCTAGAGAGAGAGGACTCATGGGTCAACGCACGAGGGGGACAGCACCCAGTGAAGCTTTGGGAGAGGTGGGATTCCACTAAAAGATCCGGATCTGAGACTTTATCGACCCCTCATTAGGTAAGCTATCGGGGGAGTGCCACCGGGAACAAAAACTTTTAACAATGGGACAACATATAACTAAAGACAGAAATGTAGTTTTATCTACATGGAAAACCCTCCTTAATCGTAGGAGTGTCAAAGTTAACAGTTTTGAATTACGACATTTACTGTTAAGGTGCTGAAAAAATAAGACTTTGAAACTACTACGTTAAGTTGCATTTCATGTGTCTGCCTGACGCTTGTGAAACTTTGAAAAATTTGGAAGCGTGCAGGGGGCAGCAATCTATGCAATAATTCACATAAGAACCAAACTCTGAGACGCAACTACCTAGAAAGATAAGCAGGCTACCAGTGTACTGAAAACGTAAGCCTCCAAGCCAGAAAAATGTAGAAAAACCTACCAATTCACTCCTGAAGGCAGAAAGAAAAGAAAAACAGTTTTTCCACCAAATGACTCCGATGAGAAATAACTAAGGAAAGAAATTCAAATCAAGACGTATAGGCGAATGGAGAGAGACAGAAAACTAGAAAGCGGGTACGAGCCATCGGCACCCACCTTCTTTTCTTGCTTCTTTGCAGCCTGAATTATCTGTTCTTTGTTCATGTACTAATTGACTGTTTCAGTTTCACAATGTGTGTAGGGCAAAACACATAAGATATGCAAAAGATTAAGTTTAATGTAATGAAAACCTGAAGAAGACAATCCCTGCCACGTACAAGCGGCGGGGGGAAGAGAAGGGGGGGCAGACTAAAAAGCTACCTTCTCACATTTCTGTTAATTCTCGTGTTAACTCTAGTGTCTGTCAAATGTGTTTTTGTGAGCTCACAATGTTATTAATGTTATTGCGTGTGTGTGTATATGTGAAGAAGCGAACAAAGTTTTTTGCCAAAAGAAAAAAGAAAAAGTAAAAAAACCCTCCCTTGCAAAATTCAGCTTTACCAGGGAGAGAAATAAAGTGTATTTCACACAGTAAAGACAATTTGTTGCTTAACAACCAAACAAGAGCCCAAACCTCCCCCAACTGAATCCATGACAAGTTTAAAATACCAATTTCTCGGGGAGCTAGGGAAGAAGTAAAACTCTCCTGCTTTATAGAAACTATAACTTTGTAACCTTCTGATTAAAGAAAGAAATTATCTTACAGATTCATAAGATGGTCTTACTAACTGTTTTTTGAAGTTGTTTATCTAAATAGCCAAAATTGTTTTAAGATACATGCATAAATGTAATAGAGAAGTAGAGTTTTTAAAGTTTTTTTAGTGACTACTGATAAGAAATTCCACAGTGTGTAAGGAGGAGCAGCTTTCCACTGGAGCAAAGCAGAAGTACAGCTGCGCTGTCTTCCCCCTCCTTTCCCCCTGCGCAGACAACTGTGTAAACACTCGTTGCTTCTGTATTTTACAGACAACTTTTTAGAGATTACTAGAGAAGCTTTAAGGTAGACTAATTTAGTAAAATACCTAGCTCCAAAATATCATATTTGACGAAGGCAGTTTTTGCCAGAGAAAAAAGGAAAAAATAAACCGTTTCTAGCTTGAAGTTTCCACCTTTATGAAGAGAGAGATAAAATCTAAGGAGATAATACAGAGAATTGCCTAACAACTGATGCCTGCTCAACTGGTGCTAAGAAAAAACTCAGAAGCAGTTAATTGAGGGTGAGATAAGGAAAGGGTTTAATTGTGCCAAGGCAAAAGATGTTACATGACGCACGCGCGCGCAGGCTGTGCCTGAGATGTTACATTTTATAACAATATCTGTCCAATCCCAAGTGTGTCCACCCTGTTACTTTTGCCCTGATCCACCCCCTGGCCCACCCCCTGGGAATTGGGGCTGGGGGCTTTGAGACCCTCTCTTCATCAATCCTCATCTTCTTCAGGGCACAGAGGGTACAGAGTCACCTAGTTCTTGACTGTTCTGCGGTTTAGGTCAAGATACAAGCATTCTCTAAACAGAACAGGCCTTGCCTTGACAAGAGACTAAACATTACTGGATTCGGGGGTAGGAGCGATATAGGGTACATGGAATGGAGTAAGAGGGTTAAGGAATGTGTAAACGAAGGGTGCTACAGGGTAGAGGGATAAGGGCTGCTGCTTTTAAAATCTACTTCTACTACTTATAAAACTTATAAGGGTTACAAATATTAGAAAAATAAAAAACCATTAGGGGCTTAAGGCATCACAACCTTTTAATTTTAAACTGTTGCTTAGTAAGTGAGTAGAAGAAATCAAAATCTTTTCTACCTTTTATAGCAACAAGCAAGAAACAAAACTATATAAACTTAATTTTTCTATTCTCTTCTCCGTAAAGCATATGCCAAAAAGACTGAGAGGTAGAAATTGTTTCTTAGTCAATTTTTTAATGCAAATTGCTGCTGAAAACCAGAAAACATTCTAAAAAACTCTAATACTTTCAGAACTATGAAGTTTTCTAAGAGAAACAAAAAAGTACAAATATTCTTTCACCCAAAAGTATTTTACTAGAAAAGATAATAGCACCAATAAAAAACTCAAAAATAAAACACAACTGATTATTAATTACAGCCTTGCATTGATTTGTTTAGGTTTATTATATTTAAGAATTCAAAAAACAAATTCTACGTTGCTCAGATTCTATAAAATACGAATATGAACAATTTTAAAGGTATCTAAAATTGACTTGAACTGCATCTGTTCTAGTCTCTGTGTTAAGCAACAGAAGTGTGTCCCTGTTATCGAGTAACAACCCTAGACCAAAGCTACTGCTACTTTCCCAAGAAGCATCCCTAATCCCCTGGCATGCTCCTATGGGCGGAATCCTGGTTTAAAGCAACCTGAAAGCTAGATAACACTGCTTATATCTGGGGGGACGTGATTGTTCTCCAGTTTCATTCTTTTGCATCCAGAGAGACAGAATTCTGCCCTATAAATTACTGTGAATCCTTACATTAGAAATGACAAATACGTTGCCTGTGTCTAGTGATTTAATTGACCTTCATGACAACCAAAGCATGCCTCCTCCAGAACTAAACATCAGCAACTCATGTCCAACTAATCTTCCTAATGTAAAAAGAGAGCTCACAGACTGAGAAGCAAGAGCGTTAGTTAAAGAGAAACAAAAGAAAGACAACCACAACTTGAATGAACGAAGAAGAAGATTTAGTATTAATAATCATTTAAAAGAACTTTGATACTCAATGACCCAAATATATGCTGGGATAAGACAACGATCCTAAAAGCCTCAGTGGATTACATCCGTAAACTGCAAAGAGACCTGCAGTGCACCAAAAAGCTAGAAAACAACCTGAAGAAACTAGAACATGCCAACAACCACCTGCTGCTCAGAATACAGAAACTTGAGATGCAAACTCAAGCATATGGACCATCCCTTGTTCCATCTACAAACCTTTACTCCCCTGATATGATCAACACAGTCATCAAACAAGAGCCTGTGCTGGACAACTACACCCAAAACATGATGCCACACCACTCAAACCTGTCCTGCACCACCACCACCCTCGACCTCACTGACAGCACCGTCACCTTCAGTGACAACCTCGGGAATGTAACTGAACCAACTGGCACTTACAGTGTTCCTGTGAAAATGAGATCCAGACTAGAAGATATCCTAATGAACGACCAATATTAGAAATACTGTTCAAATCCCAAGTTGTGTGTGAAAAATAAAAGAGATAAAAATATATTTTATCCAATCATACAAATGGACTCTTATCCATAGAGTCAACACAAAATGAAAATAGCCCTAACCAAAGAGAAATAGAAGGCTCCTTAAACATTTTTAATTCAATATTACTAGATCACCCTTACTGTAAAAATCCTCTCGAAAAACCTTCACCAGAAAGCACAGGACTGAAATCAGGAACTCACAAGGGAGACAAAAGGAACAGTCAGAAAACTTCTCGGGTAACTGATGAGCAATTAGCAACGTGGTTTTATAAATTCCTAGATGAAGTTATAAAGAAATATGGCAGTTTAATACCACTGTGAAAAAGATGTTCTGGAGAGATTGAAAGAAGTCTAATGAAGATTTCTCCCATAGAAAACCTTTTATCACCAGAGAAATCATGAAATATCAAGAAAAACATCCAAAACCCTCCACTTACAATTTCCAAGTCTCCTATAATAAACACATACTGGATATGGATGATTTAACTACACTGGAAGGCCAAAACTGGCTGAATGACCAAATAATTAACATGTATGGTGAACTCATAATGGATGCAGTTCCTGAAAAAGTTCATTTCTTTAACAGTTTTTTTCATGAACAGCTCGCAACCAAAGGATATAATGGGGTAAAACGATGGACTAAAAAGGTAGACTTATTAAAAAAACTCTCTTATTAATTCCTATTCACCTGGACGTCCACTGGTCCCTCATTGCTGTGAACATCCCCAGTCAAATTATTTCATTTTATAATTCCCAAGGCGTTCATTTTCAGTTTTGTGTGGAGAACATTCAACAGTATTTGCTGACTGAAGCAAAAGACAAGAATCACCCTGAGATCCTTCAAGGTTGGCAGACTGCTGTGACAAAGTGCATTCCACAACAGAAAAATGACAGTGATTGTGGAGTTTTTGTGCTCCAGTACTGCAAGTGCCTCGCCTTAGACCAGCCTTTTCAGTTCTCCCAAGAAGATATGCCCCGAGTGAGAAAAAGAATTTACAGGGAGCTGTGTGAACACCAGCTAATAGACTAATAAAATGCAACCAACTTAATTTATCTGGTATTTCTGACAAGTTGCAGCTAGTGTTTGTGTACTTGAATTTCTGAAAATTTCCAAAATTTTGAGCAATTCTCAGCTGAATGGTGTGACCTCAATTTTTTGATAAATTCTTTAACTGGCAGAACATAACAAAGCTACTGTCAATTTAGTTCTCTTATGTTCTCAGCGTTCATATAGACAAAGCATACAACTAAAGCCATAAAACTGTAAATTTAGTGCACCTTTGAGATATAGCTAGAAATGACAAATACGGGTGAATTTCTCTGAAAACATAAAGATGCATGGTGTGTTTTCTGATGCAATACTACTTTGAATGATAACTGATAATAGTCATAGCAATAGAATTTAAGTTATGAACCAACTTAAGTGCATTTCAGTCAGAAATTAAAAGTGTAACGGACATTACTTTTTTATGTTCTTTAAACTCAAATAACATTGTTTTTACAAATATGTTTCTACCTCACTCATAGAACAAGTTATTATCAGAAAAACATTTTACACATGAAATGAACATTTTTAAATACAAAAAAAAAAGGGGAAAAAAACTATATATGCGCATAAACAAATGCTATCTCAGAATAGATCTCACTTTGTTTGTTAGGCCTTATAATAATTCCTCTTCAAACCAGGTACAGTTGTTAAATGTGACTACCAAAAATGACAAACTGGAAAGTACATAGCCAATAACTACCTGAAAGTTAAAATGTGTAATTGAAATGTGGAAGTATAATGGAAATTCCGGTTGTGTGTGAGTGAAGAATGACTGAGGGGGCCACCAATGACTGACTGGAAATAGACAGTATGAGAGAAAGAGACTATATAGATATATATGTGTGCAAACTTGGTGAAATGTTGTTATTCATCCTTATTACAGGATGCGGCATGTCTTCTTAACTTTGAATCAGGAGTTGTCAATGCTGATGCCTTGCTTGATCAGCCTGTTGCAAGGGGCCTATCAAGGCCATCTTTGTGGCATAAATACAAAAAAAGGGGGAATTGTCGGGGTTAACAACAGGTTTGTCGA
This sequence comes from Neopelma chrysocephalum, assembly GCF_003984885.1. Classification (NCBI taxonomy): domain Eukaryota; kingdom Metazoa; phylum Chordata; class Aves; order Passeriformes; family Pipridae; genus Neopelma; species Neopelma chrysocephalum. Next base: position 239,761 of record NW_020925157.1, read on the forward strand.
AAGGAAGTAAGAAGATGGAAGACAGGAAGTAGAAAAACAGACTTCCTGGACTTTCTGCAAGTCACCGTGACTCTGCTCGAACCAGATCATCATGACTCGGCAAAAGCTGTATAAGCATGACTTTGCTATTTTGCAACCAATCCTGATGTATGTATACATGAGAGTAGCAATAGTAGATTGACATGTGTATGGCCTGATGTATGTTTACATGAAGGCACCAACAGTAAGTTGACATGTGTGTTGTGTAAAAAGTATAAATGTCTGCAACCTGTTGCAATAAAAATCTTCCAACCTTTTTGCTATCCTGTCCCTACTTTGGAAGAAGATTCTATGTTGCTTTGACCGTCTCAACAGCGACATATGAGAGCCTTACAAGAAAAATATCTTAGTTCAGTAACAAGCATTGTCATGTATATTTGATGCTTTTTGACACATGGAAAGTGAGGTTTAGGACATACTACAGGACAACTGTAGGTTTTCCACAGTACAATGTTTCTCCTCTGATGTTTAAAAAACAAACAAACAAAACCTATTGTTTTCCTCCCTTTGCAGCAGCACAGTTTCTCTTTGCTGATAATCGTGTGTCTAGGAAGTGACAGGGTGGGACAGTAAGAGCAGCCCTCAAATTTGGTCAAAAACAGCCTGGGCAAGGATAGGGAAGGGTCGGGTAAAAGCAGTAAATAGAAAAAAAAACAGAGAGAATGACTCTTTCATACACATTGATATCATGTGCACTTCTTCACAGCAACATGACATTTCCTTTTGTAACTAATGCTTTTTTGCAGATGATAATGTCCTAGTTAGAACAACTGGGACCAATTCATCACTGGATGGGTGTAGCCCAAAACTGTGTATTCTATAGCCTTCCATGCCATTTCCCAGAAACTGTTGTCAGTAGAGGTCTGCGAGGTAGGAAGATGTTCCTGTCCTCATACCCTTTTATGGAATTCCCCGCTCTGATACCCTTTTATGGAATTCCCCTCTCTGAGAGAGGGACTGAGCATGCTCATGCCCTTTTATGGAATTCCCTGCTCTGAGGGAGGGACTGAGCACTCCCGCCTGAACTGGAGAATATATAAACTGGGAGTTTCGGAACCTTGGCACCTCTCGTGGGATCCAGAGGAAGACTGCAGACCACCGCTCTCAACCAGACTGCAGCTCACCGCTTTCAACCAGACTGAGACCACCACCCTCAAATGAACTGCAATCACCACTTTTGACCAGACTGCAACAGCTCTCCCACCAGCAGTTTTTTTTTTTCCCCTCTCCCTTTACTTTGGACTCGGGGGGGGGCCAAGGAACACCACTTTTGTTCATGCCCCAGGGTGCTGGGTTATACATTTGGGTTTTGTGGGTTAAAACCAATTGTTTGTCTGTATAATCGTACTTATTGTATTATTTTATTAAATTGTTATTCTGACTTATAATCTCTCTTTTGAGTTGAGTTCATTTCCCCTGCTGGTTAGCTTTTAAACCAGCACAATAAGTCAGCTCAATGTAACAATAAGACAGTTCTTACGATAACAGTTCAAAGCACTAGTTTCATGTATGGTAACACCACCTGAACAACATCTTATTCCATAACTGTAAGATCTGAGCTGCTCCCAAAGGCTGTGCTCTTAGATTCAGGTAATGGGATAACACTTATGTTTCTATCTGTTGAGACTTTGCCGAAAACCATCTGCTTAAACATCTTTTCTTCTGCTCAGGCAGTTAGTAAACAATTCCAAAAGGTTAAGAGCATCATGGGCTCAATGCTGTCAGACTTGTCATATCTTCTCTGAAAACAAATGACTTCACTTCTAATTCCCCTTTAAGCCGAAAAAAACAATAACATACCTGACAACTTCAGCTGAACTGAAGCAAATCAAATATGCACAACACATACCATGTTTTTCATGACAATTAATCTAGATCTGTGATTTACCAGTACAATTCCCTGCACCACTAAGTATCATGGATTTGGACACACAGGGTGGGAGAGGGAGTGGTAAAAGACTGTCTAATTTATGTGCCTGCACTTGGGCAGGATCAAGTATGCTTATACTGCCCCAGGAGGCACTTGGCTAACCTGATAAAGCACCTACTCACTAGCAGGAAGCAGGAATGAGAATGAAGTTACAGATTTGTGTAACTTCACAGTTACACAAACATTGCTAAACTGTGTGGCAGTTTAGCAATGAGATCAAAAGAGGAGCAAAATAGTTTCTGAGCTACATCTTGAGAGTCAAATGAACTCCTTTCACTAGTCCTTGCACGTACCCTTGTTTGCTAGCTCTGGCACTCACAGAATTGCTTCCTTAAAATAAATAAATAAATAAATAGTATTAGCATCTTCATTCTTGCAGTTTTTATAGTGAATGCTAGAAGAGGCATCTTTTACTTCCTCACTAGGGCCAGTCTGCAAATAAACACTGTATTTGAGATAGCTTGGGGATTTAAAACTGGAATCTGTCAAAACCCAGCAGATGTAATGAATTCCCAGGGAGCCCACATAAACCTATGACTCCAAACAAGAAAAACTGAACAAGTCAATACAAGATTGTGGTGGGTTGACCATGACTGTCTACCAGGTGCCCATCAAACCACTCTATCACTCCCTGTCTCAGTTTAATGAGACTGAAGCGTTTTGGTAAGGAGGAAGACCAAACTCCTCCCTCTAAGCAATTGTAAATCCAAAATTAAGAGGCTCCAATTGAGGAAGTATGGAGAAAGAAAAAATAACAGCCCTTTATTAAAGGATATATGTGCATTGGCAGAACAACAAAAGAACAAAAAAACAAACAATAATCCTGTACCCAAAAATCCCCTTCAAAAGAAACAGTTTGGTACTTTTCCACCTTTTGGCGCAATTCTAACCACGGTCAGGAGGGGGCACTGTTGGATTTCTGGAGGAGCAGAGCCTGCAGTTGCTCTATGGTGGTCAGCAGAGGGCGCTGCTGGGCTCTGGCAGTTGCTGCATGGGGCCTCAGTGCACGGGAGAAGCCGACAATGGAGATTTTCCCCCCCCATACCAAGAAGGGGAAGGGGGAAAGGGGAAAAAGGGGTTCTTCCCATGAAAACTCATGCTGTTTGCGGCTGGCTGTGGCTGGGATTTCCCCCTTTTCGTCACTGGGCATAAACTGCTGTCAAATACAGGAGCGGAGGACGGAAAGGGCAACCCCCTCCCCAAAAAGTTACTCTGCAGATGGGTCAAACCTCTCTGATGAAATCCAAGCAGATCTGGGCTGGGGGCAGAACAGGGTGCAGGCAAGTTGGGGCCAGAAAACAGACAGATGACTAGGCCGAGAAAAAAACAACCTCAGAGCCTTTCCAACGCACACCTTGCCTGAGTTAAGGTAAAAGTGAAGTGTCCCCATTTCCGAGGAGAGAAGAAAAAAAACTCATCACCCCTCCCCACAGTCTTAGAGAGGGTCATCAGCTTGGAATGAAGGCCTGCTAGTTAGTTCTTTTGTGTAGATCAATCACCCAAGGCAAACCACCCTTCCCCATTCAACATCTTTCTTTTACAGTGAGGCATGGGAAAGAAAAATTGGTTTTTTAGAACTAGTAAACCTATGACATTATCCACCCCTAATTTTCCTTTCCCATGATACCACACTCTATCAAATTAAACCTTTGAACTTCATACGTACATGCATTATTCTAACTACATACACATTCACAAATATGTAGATACAAATACAGATAAGGGTACAAAGTTATGACCAGTTCACCCCAAGATAAGATCCCCTTGAGGTATACGCCAGGTTTCTCCATCTTCCTGCATCACCCACTAGGTGCAACCAGGTCCTTGGGCAAAAGCAATCCCACAGATGGGTTTGCCTTTGCTAGAGGCAGGGTTAATCCAAACTATTTCACCTAACATACCTCTCATGTGAATCACTGGGACTTTGTCCCCATCTACTGTGTGAAGGGACTCTGATTGGGAAGGGCCGGCTTGATTAACGGAGTCTCTAGTGTTGACTAACCATGTAACCTTTGCTAGGTGGTGATCCCAGTGCTTGAAAGTCCCTCCCCCCAATGCCTTCAGGGTGGTTTTCAACAGTCCATTACACTGTTCAACCTTCCCCCAATGCCTTCAGGGTGGTTTTCAACAGTCCATTACACCGTTCAACCTTCCCCGCGGCTGCTTCATGGTATGGGATGTGATACACACACTCAATGCCATGCTCCTTTGCCCAGGTGGTAACTAAGCTGTTCTTGAAATGGGTCCCATTATCTGACTCAATTCGCTCTGGGGTGCCGTGTCACCACAGGACTTTCTTTTCAAGACCCAAGATGGTATTTCGGGCAGTGGCGTGGGGCACCGGATGTGTCTCCAGCCATCCAGTGGTGGTTTCCACCATGGTGAGCACATAGCGCTTACCTTGGCGGGTCTGTGGCAGTGTGATATAATCAACCTGTCAGGCCTCCCCATACCTCTACTTACTCCTGCGTCCACCATACCACAGGGGTTTCAGTCTCTTAGCCTGTTTAATGGCAGTGCATGTCTCACAATCATGGATAACCTGGGAAATAGTGTCCATGGTTAAGTCCACCCCTCGGTCTTGTGCCCATCTGTAAGTGGCATCTCTGCCCTGATGGCCTGAGGCATCATGGGCCCATCGCGCTAGGAACAACTCTCCTTTGTGCTGCCAGTCCAGATCCACCTGTGACACCTTGACTTGTGCAGCTCCATCTGCCTTTTCATTGTTGTGATGCTCTTCATTGGCTCAATTTTTGGGCACATGGGCATCTATGCAGTGGACTCTCACAATCAGCTTCTTTACCCCAGTAGCAATGTCTTGCCACATATCAGCAGCCCAGATGAGTTTCCCTCTACATTGCCAATCGGCCTTCTTCCATCTGTCCAACCACCCCCACAGCACATTGGTCACCATCCACGAGTCAGTGTAGAGGTAAAACTTTAGTCACTTCTCTCGTTCAGCCATGTCCAACGCCAACTGGACAGCTCTGAGCTCTGCGAATTGGCTCGATTCCCCTTCTCCTTCAGTCACTTCTGCAACTTGTCATGTGGGGTTCCGTACAGCTGCTTTCCATTTCCGTTTCATCCCTACAATGTGACAGGAACCATCAGTAAAGAGGGCATAGTGTGTTTCTTCTTCTGGTAGTTGATTGTATGCTTGGGCTTCCTCAGCCCGTACCACCTGCTCTCCTTCTTCTTCATCTGCTAGACCAAAATTCTCACCTCCTGGCCAGTTTGTGATGATTTCTAGGATCCCAGGGCTATTTGTATGACCAGGGAGATCCACTTACTCCATGTAGCATTGGTGGCATGATGTGTAGAGGGCGCCTTTCCCTTAAACATCCAGTTTAGTTCTGGTAGTCGAGGTGCCAGGAGGAGCTGTTCTTCTGTGCCAATCACCTCTGAGGCAGCTTGTACTCCTTCATAAACTGCTAGGATCTCCTTCTCTGTTGGCGTGTAGTTGGCCTCAGATCCTCTGTAGCTTCGGCTCCAGAACCCAAGTGGGCAGCCTCAGGTCTTGCCAGGCACCTTTTGCCAGAGGCTCCAGGAGAGACCCTTATCCCTGGCTGCAGAATAGAATACATTCTTCACATCTGGTCCTGTCCTGACTGGCCCAAGGGCTACAGCGTGAGCAATCTCCTGCTTGATCTGTTCGAATGCTTGCTGCTGTTCAGGACCCCACTGGAAATCATTCTTCTTGTGGGTTTCCAGATAGAGAGGGCTTACGATCTGACTGTACTCTGGGATGTCCATCCTCCAGAAACCTATGGCACCCAGAAAAGCTTTCGTTTCCTTCTTGCTGGTCAGTGGGGCCATTGCGGCGATCTTATTGATGACTTCTGTCGGGATCTGCGATGTCCATCTTGCCACTTCACCCCCAGGAACTGGATCTCTCTGGCAGGTCCCTTGACCTGACTCTTTTTTATGGCAAACCCGGCTCCCAGGAGAACCTGGATGATTTTCTTTCCTTTCTCAGAAACCTCCTCTGCTGTGGAGCCAGAATGGGCTCATTCAGGCGACGAATAATGTCTGCCCATAAGCTCCGGAGGTTGTCCCTTTGGTCCCTTGGTCTGTCCCTTGGATTTGGGCTTTTCGTGCAAGTTTGTGCCATTACAGTATACCCAATATACAAAGCTAGGGCCGAGAATTATCGAGAACGTGTCCAGAAGCCTGCCCCAGGGGTGGGAAACCTTGAGTGGCATGGGTTATGGGAGGATATGGGTAAATTCCTAGAAAGTTGTTCAGCTCCTACAACATGGAAACTCACCCTCGAACAACTCCTAAACCCTACAAAAATAACGAAAGCCATGAGGGAGAGAGGTCGTGATAGACCCATGGAGAGGCAGCTGGCAGATGCATGTGGGGCTTTGGTCATTGCCTACCAGAAGCTGCTCGGTATGGTGCAGCACTTCCAGGGAAAAGGAAAAGACAAAAACAAGATTCCTGATACCATGGTGACTCAGGATATGGCCAAATCAAAGGGACAGACCAAACCAATGGAGATTGCCCCTTTCCAAAAGAGGAAATATAAAGCCAAATCGGTTCACCCAGTTGACAATGATGGGGAGGCAGGACCCTCACAGGCAGCTAGCCCAGAGCCAGAAATCATCACTGAGTCCTTATTGTATAACAACCTGTGGAGTTTATGGACAGATGTTATTCGTCGCCTGAATGAGCCCATTCTGACCTGGATGATCCAAGTTTGGGACTCTACGGGTGATGCCATAAACCTTGATGGCAGTGAAGCGAGGTTCTTGAGGTCTATTGCCCAGGATATGGGTATCAAGAAGACATTTGTGAAAGAATCAAAGCCCCTGTCTCTCTGGGCACAGCTTTTGGATGGTGCGAGGGAGACGTTCATCTACAGAGATTCCTTGCAGGCACACCATTATGCAAAGGGCTGGAAGACTGTAGAGGAGGGGATCCTACACCTGAGGGAAATGGCACTGTTGAAGGTACTGTTTGGAAGAGATGGGCAACCCACCAACGATCCTGACAGGGTTAAGTGTACACCACAGATGTGGTGAAGCCTCACATGTATGGGGTCACCCATACACGCCAGTTACCTGACATCACTGCAGGTTGTGGAGAAGCGAGAGTCAATGATGTCTATTATAAATAAACTTTGGTTGTATGACAGTATGATCAAAGGACCACTACAGGCCTGCATCTCCACTGTAGAGACATTGATTAAGGACCTCAAGACACTAACTACAGAGGTGAAAGGTAAACAGGAGAGACTGAAAGAGAGGATTGAGGGAAACAGCTTCCATACGGCACCAGTGAGAACCAGACACTCCCCAGCTAGAGGGAGAAGACAGACCTCAGGAACCGAGTTGTGATATTTCCTAGCTGACCATGGAGAAGACATGAGATGGTGGGACAGGAAACCTACCCATGTCCTAGCAGCCCGAGTACAAGAGTTGAAAGAGAGAGAAAAAGGGAAGTCCGTGAAAGTGAGCGCAGTACTGGTATCCTATGGGCAGGGATCTGACCCGCTAGAAGGTACCTCCCATTGGTATTCACAGGAAAAAAACTGTGATTGGCAGGTGGTACGGGCTGAGGAAGCCCAACCATACAATCAACTACCAGAAGAAGAAACACGCTATGCCCTTTTTACTGATGGTTCCTGTCGCATTGTAGAGATGAAATGTAAATGGAAAGCAGCTGTATGGAACCCCACATGACAAGTTGCAGAAGCTACTGAAGGAGAAGAGGAATCGAGCCAATTCGCAGAGCTCAGAGCTGTCCAGTTGGCGTTGGACATGGCTGAACGAGAGAAGTGACTAAAGTTTTACCTCTACACTGACTCGTGGATGGTGACCAATGTGCTGTGGGGGTGGTTGGACAGATGGAAGAAGGCCGATTGGCAATGTAGAGGGAAACTCATCTGGGCTGCTGATATGTGGCAAGACATTGCTACTGGGGTAAAGAAGCTGATTGTGAGAGTCCACTGCATAGATGCCCATGTGCCCAAAAATTGAGCCAATGAAGAGCATCACAACAATGAAAAGGCAGATGGAGCTGCACAAGTCAAGGTGTCACAGGTGGATCTGGACTGGCAGCACAAAGGAGAGTTGTTCCTAGCGCGATGGGCCCATGATGCCTCAGGCCATCAGGGCAGAGATGCCACTTACAGATGGGCACAAGACCGAGGGGTGGACTTAACCATGGACACTATTTCCCAGGTTATCCATGATTGTGAGACATGCACTGCCATTAAACAGGCTAAGAGACTGAAACCCCTGTGGTATGGTGGACGCAGGAGTAAGTAGAGGTATGGGGAGGCCTGACAGGTTGATTATATCACACTGCCACAGACCCGCCAAGGTAAGCGCTATGTGCTCACCATGGTGGAAACCACCACTGGATGGCTGGAGACACATCCGGTGCCCCACGCCACTGCCCGAAATACCATCTTGGGTCTTGAAAAGAAAGTCCTGTGGTGACACGGCACCCCAGAGCGAATTGAGTCAGATAATGGGACCCATTTCAAGAACAGCTTAGTTACCACCTGGGCAAAGGAGCATGGCACTGAGTGGGTGTATCACATCCCATACCATGAAGCAGCCGCGGGGAAGGTTGAACGGTGTAATGGACTGTTGAAAACCACCCTGAAGGCATTGGGGGGAGGGACTTTCAAGCACTGGGATCACCACCTAGCAAAGGCTACATGGTTAGTCAACACTAGAGACTCCGTTAATCAAGCCGGCCCTTCCCAATCAGAGTCCCTTCACACGGTAGATGGGGACAAAGTCCCAGTGATTCACATGAGAGGTATGTTAGGTAAAACAGTTTGGATTAGTCCTGCCTCGAGCAAAGGCAAACCCATTCATGGCATTTTTTTTGCTCAAGGATCAGGTACCACATGGTGGGTAATGCTGGAAGATGGAGAAACACTGTGTGTACCTCAAGGGGAATTGATTTTTGGTTGAATTTCCCATAACATTGTGCCTGTATTTGTATGTAAATATTTGTAATATGTATATAGTTGGGGTAATGTATGTATGTATATGGTTGGAAAGTTTGAATCCAATATAGCATGTTTGTATAGGAAAAATTTCAGGGGTGGATGATGTCCTAGATTTGAAAAGAGATGTTGGAATTTTTTCCCAATGCCCCCCCATCTGTTTCTTCCAGGATGGAGGGGGGGGCAGCGCAGGAGCAGGGGGAGGGGGAGCACTCTCGGGAAACGTGGTGGCCGTGGAGACAGCTGGGGGAGAGTCCTTTTGTTCATGGACTTTTGGGTTTGGTCCGCTGACCGAACAGAGCAGGGAGCCTGGTTTCGGCCGCCTCCTCTTCTTTTCCTGAGAGGAAGTTTTTTCCCCGACGAGACACCTGGCGGAGGACGACTGAGAGAGAGACAGAGACCGACCCATCTCAGAGCGAGGTATTCAGTTTTTGGGACTGCCTGTGGGAGAAAGGACTCCATCACTGGCTGTAAAGCCATCAGCTGCTGACTGCTGCCGGCGCACGTGGCTGCAAGCAGCTGTTGAACTGCTGGGACAGTCCTGCCTCCCCCCCTCCTTTCCCCCCCCACCCCGGGTTGCTGCGGGTTTTTCCCCCGCCCCCACCTGGGTAACTGGGACTTTGTTTTGTTTCTTCTGAAAATTTTTGACTGTACCATTTGTTGTTTATTCCAATTTTGTTTAAAAAAAGCTGGTTTTTTTCCTTTTCCACACTTACACCTGAAGTTTCTTAATTTCTAAGTTGTAATCTTGTTAAACTAAGACATTAGAGTATGATGCAAGAAAATTATAAGATCTGCCTGCATAATACTTGCATGTGTGAGGAATGCAGCCTACCTTATCCATGGTCTTGAGATCGCAACCTGTCTTCAGCAGCACTTCCACCAGCTCCTCATTGCCAAGATTGGACATAAACGTAGAGGTGTTTCCTGCCTCTGGAATTAACGACACTAAATAAATGCAATAAGGCAAACTCCCTTAGGAACAGAGGGTTCACAGTCTGAATGTAAAGAAGATTCACAAGAAGAGACACTCTTGGCTAGAAAACACTGAAAAGAATTAAAGCATTTAACTTTTGAGTGATTTAACTGTCAGTTTTGTTTCAGGCAAACAAGAGAGCATCTGGGATCTCTACAGGAAAAACAGGACTTCCAGCTAGCTCAAGAAAAAGTTGCTGTCATGCCCCTCTAATATACTGTAACATAACAAGCTTTCTCTCTATCCTATTAAAACAAGGTGTTTTGGACAGAAAGCTTCATGCAACTATCAACCCCCACCCATGCTATTCTTTCAAGTAACCTTTCCCTGCTGAAATTCATGCAAAGACAACTGGAGATCCATAATTTTCAACAGTACATTGTGCCACAGTCCACAACAGGGTTTCTTAGCCAGCCCTGCCTCAAAATGATGATATGGAGCGGAAGGTAGAACAGAAGTCTATCTGCTCCATAATGGGTCCGGTGAATCTTAAACCACACATACAGAAAAAGAACAAAAAAGGGGGAAAAAAAGAGCATTGAACAAAACCAAACCATTAACAAAAATTACATCTATGGGGGCATTCAGCTCCAAGTCTAGTATTTAGATCTGAAATGAGGTTTGTGTAGTGTCTACACAGCTACATGTACCCAAGTAAAACCTATTTACTTATTTATCCTTCTATAGAATATTAGAATCATAGAATCACAGAATACCATGTTGGAAAGGACCTCAAAGATCATCTGGTCCAACCTTTTTCCTGGGGTCCATTAAGCACAGCATTGCCAGCCGGTCAAAGGAGGTGATTGTCTCGCTCTACTCTGCACTGGTGCGGCCTCAGATTGAATACTGTGTGCAGTTTTGGGCATCACAATATAAAAAAGACATTAAGCTATTAGAGACTGTCCAAAGGAGGGCCACAAGGACAGTGAAGGGTTTGGAGGGGAAGGAAGCCTTATGAGAAGCAGCTGAGGTCACTTGGTTTGTTCAGCCCAGAGAAGAGAAGACTGAGGGGAGACCTCATTGCAGTCTTCAGCATCCTCACGAGGGGAAGCAGAGGGGCAGGTACCAACCTCTTCACTCTCGTGACCAGTGACAGGACCTGAGGAAACAGCATGAAGCTGAGCCAAGGGAGGTTTAGGATGGATATCAGGAAAAAGTTTTCCACCTAAAGGGTGGTTGAGCACTGGAACAGGCTCCCCAGGGAAGTGGTCACAGCACCAAGTCTGTCTGAGTTCAAGAAGCGTTTGAACAATGCTCTCAGGCACATGGTGTGATTCTTGGGCTGTCCTGCACAGGGCCAGGAGTTGGACTAGATGATCCTGATGGGTCCCTTCCAGCTCAACATATTCTATGATTCTTGGCAAAAGCATGGTCTAGACAAGATGGTCTGGCACCCTGTCCAGCTGAATCTTAAAAGTGTCCAGGATTGGGGAATCCACCACTTCCCTGGGAGATTATTCCAATGGCTAATTGTTCTCATTTTGATAAATTTTCCTCTTGTGTCTATATGGAATATCCCCAGAAGCAACTTGTACCCTGGGGAATATGGAATTCCAGGTGCCTATGGGTGTATTTGTGGAAATCTTGCATATCTGAATGTATCCCTTATAGTGTTTCATGTGACAGATCATCCTTTTAAGTTGAAAGTTTTGTGCCTATGCTTCTCTAATGTTGCAAGTCTACATTCTATAGATCTGGTTAGAGAACTTTTGTATTGGGTTTGTGTGGCAAGCTTTTGGTAGCAGAGGGGTGCAGGGCTGGCTTCTGTGAGGAGATGCCAGAAGCTTCTCCCATGTCCGACAGAGCCAGTGCCAGACAGCTTCAAGATGGACCTGCCACTGACCCAGGCCAAGCCAATCAGCAACAGTGGTAGCATGTCTGTGATAACATATTTAAGAAGGGGAAAAAACTACTGCGCAACAGCAGCTGGAAGAGAGGAGTGAGAATATGTGAGAGAAACAACTCTGCAGACACCAAGGTCAGTGAAAAAGGAAGGGGAGGAGGTACTCCAGGCATGGGATCAGAGATTCCCCTGCAACCCATGGTAAAGACGATGGTGACGCAGGTTGTCCCTTTCCATCCCATGGAGGTCCATTGTTTTAGGAGACCAGAGGAACAGTTGACTGGCTCAAAACAACCAGATGGGAAAGCAGTGGGGGGACAGTGCAAGCTCTGTGTAGGTGGGACAGCACACTGTTCCCCCTCTTTTGGCTTTCTCTAACTCTGCTGCATAACACATGTGCATTTGAAAAGTCAGCCCCTGGTGCATAAGCCCTAAAATGTCACCAGGAACATTCTGGCACTATGTAAAGTGCAGGCAGAAAATTTTTGCACTGAAATTAGCATAGGTCCCACCTGGGAGAGGGTTCCAGGGGACTGAAACTGATAAAAAGATGGCTAGGTGTGTGCTGTGCGGAGTGCTCTGCTACGCTGGATTTAAAAGTTGCTGAGACAATGCTGGATTCTAGGGTGGTGACTATCTACCTCTGACGTATTGAAGCACGGACTCAGCTCATCGGGATACCGAGACCTTTATTTGTTACAGTTGCTACCTTTTATACCATGCTAATGTTACTATTTATAACATGTTTCCACCCCCTAGTTCCTTATGGCAGCTTTCCACAGTCTCTGCTACTCCCCTCTAGTAGCCTCCCACTACACCCACTGAACACACGCTGATCACACGCTGCACGCTGGCACATCTCGCGTCCTTGACCGTTCAGCACTCTGCTTGTTCCCACAGCTTATGCAGCAACAATTCTTCTGTGATCAGCCAGGGTCTCGGCAAGGCCTGCAAATCAATCTCATCACTTCTGATGCCTCAGAGCTTTTTGGTATTTTTAAATTTTGTAGATTTTAGAAGTAGTTGTGTAGCGAATGTAGATTTTAATGTAGCTGTAGTTAGCTCACCCTTTAGCACAGTAGTTTACACATTTACCCAACCCTTTTCCCCATTTCATATTGAACTTTCTAAACTCCTTTAGCTTGTTTAGACTTCCCTCAAGGTAGGCCTTCATTCTGTTTAAGAACATTTGCACCCTGGCTTGAACAACAAGATACCCCACAGACACAGCAACCTTCAAACCCAGAACTTAGGAGGAACTCCAAGGACTGGACGTGCTGCGAGGAAGACAAAGATGAGGAAGAGGGGGTCCCAGAGCCCCCTGCCTCAATTTCCAGAGGGGTGTGCCGGGGGGAGGATCTGGGGGGTGGAAAGATCTGGGATTGGTTGGGATAATACCTTAAATTGTGGAACCCTGTGGACACGGCAGAGGTGCGTCATGTGTATTCCCTGGGCCTCAGGCCTGAAATTAAAGGACCTACTCTCTTATACACTAAGGTGGCTTGGAGTCCTTTTTTCTGCGGCCTCTTAAGGCAACGGTTTTGGCGTCCGAAAGGTGGAAAGTTGAAATCCAGCACCCTGGAACACGTGGGACTCCAGATCAGGAAATTTCATCCTGCAGGAAATTCTTCTTCTGCCGGCATATGATCCTGGTGAGATAAAGGAGCAGCTCCTTTGGGTAATTTTGCTAGCAATTATAAAGTGGGGTTTTCCCCAGAAATTGGGAATAGGGTGGGGCTGGGAAGTAAGACTTGGGCCCATGTTGTTGCAAGAGTTGGTGTTTTCCCAGCCTGTGGGCAACAAGCGTTTCACCTGGACAGGCAGTTTGGCCCAGGACACTAAAGGGGGTGTGGGTGGAGGACTCCCCCCGGCGCGGCTTCGGTAAAGGCAGGGCAGGGGGTGATTGCTCAGGGGTTTTGTGTTGGCTTAGTACAGCTGGAGGAGAGGGACGCCTCTCCACCTTAAAATAGTCTGCCCTAGCCTGATGTAGTTTTTGGCGTGTGGAAAGTAGAGCCCGTTTGGTAATCCTGAGTGCCACGGGTTGGAATCCCACGCCGGAAGTTTTAACTGCAGTTTTCTCCTGGCTTTTCTAAATCCTCCGAAATGGAGGATATGGATTATAGCGCGGAGAGGGCTCTGGATAAGAGCCCGTTCCAGCTGACAGCCGACGATGTCTACGACATCTCGACCGTGCTGGGCCGGGATCTGATGCAGCTCAGCCCCGGGCCCGATTTCACCGCTGCCTGCGCCCAGCTGCAGTTCAGGATCCTGCGAGTCCTGGAGATGTTGGAGGCGCTTGTGAGCGAGAGCAGCGTGGCCGAGGAGCAGCTGCGGCGGGAGAGGGAGCAGCCCCGCTCGGCCGTTGACTGCCCCCCCGCGCCGGGTCCCCCCGTTGCTGGCAGCGGAGCGAGTGTCGCCGGCGCTGACTCCTCCGCCCCTGGCTGTTCGGCAGCTGAGGGCGAGATGCCTGTGGCGGACAGGGGCGGGGCTGCCCCTGCAGGCACGGCTGCCGCTCGGAGTGGGGGTGCCCCCGCCGCAGCTCCTGCTGTGCTGAGCGGGGGTGTGTCTAGCGCTCCTGCTAGAGCTGCTGCCGCTCGTATTTCAAAAGGGGGGAGGACTCCAAAGGCCGCCGCTGCCAGAGGAGCGCGGGGAGCCGGGCGGCGGCCGGCAGGGCTGGCGCGGGGTGTCGCTGGGCTCGCCGCAGCAACTGGCAGAGTGGTACCCGGACCTGGCGGCCAGCCACAGCGAGGCGCTGCGGCGGGCGGAGACGGAGCGAGGGCTGTTACAAGCGGTGCTATCACAAGCGGGGAAGTCACCGCTTTTGCAGTGAGCGGCGAAACGGTTGCTTTGGTTACCGAGGGTGGCTCGGTCGCCCCCGCTGTGATAGTCAATAAAGACAAAAAGAGATAATTTGCTTATCAAAT
>NW_020925157.1:264445-348020 GCF_003984885.1 Neopelma chrysocephalum
ACTTTATTTACATTAAGCTTAAATTTATATTCTTTTTCTCTGTCCACACGCAAGCATATTATATTTCATTGGTCAGGTACTTCTTTTCACGTGCCTAAACTCATCTTTTGATAGTTCTTTGACAGTTCTTCGCGTGCTGGCAAATCTCAAAAACAGCACCAGTTATTTACAGCAGTTTTGCTCCTTTTCTACTTTCCCATCCTAGATTGTTTACATTCTTTACCACTTCAGAGCTGCAACTGCTCAAATTCACGACCTACCATCCAATCGTTTCCCACAATTCCCCCTTTTTTTTTTTCTGCTACGAAAGCCGTGTTTATCATCCCCTGCAGGGCCCTTTGGAGAAAGGATAACAAACACGGTAGTAGCAATACAGTTATTGTAAGTACCAGGAGGCAATAAAGGCCTAGTTTTATTACTCACTTGATCCAGGCACTAAGACCCCATCCATTCAACCACTCATCAATGCCAAAAAATCCTGTGTCCTGTGTTATCTTTTGAGTTGCCGCCTGTAGGTCTGCTATGCTTTTGTATATAGACTCAGAATGATCTGATAGATTCATACAACAAATTCCCTCAAAATCCCGACACCCGTGTCCATGTGCTAAAAGCAAAAAATCGACAACAGCTCTATTTTGAAGTGTGGCATGACGAACACTATCTACATCTGTTGCTAATTGATATAAAACCTGAGATGTTTTGTTTACTTGTTTGGTTACTGTAGTGGTTTGAACCAGGTTTTTCCCCTGAAGCTAAAAGTGGTAACCCCCGAGGGGGTGGTGACCCTGGGGTTTGACCCAATCAGTGCTCCTGCAAAATATAAACATATCTCTGGACCGGAAAAGAAGAGGTTGTACTGGTTTTAGTAGAAGAGAAGTCATGTTGTTGTCAGGTCACGAGGAAGGGGCTCGGGGCCCCTTGGGGGCTTTGCCCCCCCCAGCCCCCGGCTGGGGGGCTATGGGGACTTGGAACGGTGTTGAACTGGGCTAAGTGCCTGTAGCTGGGAAGCTGAAGGAGTTTCCTCCACTGTGAGTGGGCAGACGGAGCAGCAGTAGAACAGCAGCGTCCGAACAGCAGTGGCAAAGAGCCAATAGATAAGGACCACAGGAGCAGCAGAAGCCGGCATGCAGCCGAGGCAGACAGAGAGCTGTCTGAAGGAAAGGAAAGCAGCAGTAGAAAAGAGAACCGAGCCACTGCAGAGAGCGAGTTTCGGGGGGTAAGAACTAAATAACCAAAACCCCCAAACTCCCTGGAGACCCCTCTGAGAGAGAGGAGGGGGTGGTGGACTCCCACCTGAGAGGAGTCCTGGAGTGCAGTAAGCACTGCAGAGAGGAGCTATAAAGCTCAGACTGTCCTGAGAGCTACGCCAGGACGGCCAAAGGAATGTGTGTGTGGGGTGACCTTGGGCCCCCCCTTGCTGCAGCTTCAGAGAAGCTAGCAGCCATCTTGAGGCAGAACACAGAAGCTCTGTAAAGGGGCTTGACTCCCCTGAGGATACCAGACCGTCACGAAGACCCCTGTGCTTCGTGATATGACCGTGGTGGAGCAACCTTGTCTGGGGTAAAGCAGCCCACGGGAAGACCCCTTGTTTGGAGACGAGGGACCGAGAGAGGCTTGGAGGCCTCCCTCGTGTGTGCTGGCAGAGAGCCAGCAACTGCTTCTGCTGATGGAAGAGAAGAAGAGACACAGCTACTCTAGAGAGACCTGCTGCTCAGAGACTGGAAGGGGTCTTTTCTTCTTCTTCTCTCCTGGACTTTTATTTGGAGGGAGATTTGGCCCATTGTAAATATTATTGTCATGGTAGAAATAGAGTTAAGATTGTATGTAATGTATTATACTATTTATTTTTTGTATAGTCCTGTAATATATTCCTTTCCCCCCATATTGAGTCTTGTGTTTTTGTCTGGAAAACCCATCTCACACGGGGTTGAGATGTGGGAGGGGGGCTAGGAAGCAGGAATTGGATTTTGAGGCTGTTCAAACCATGACAGTTACCCAACAAGCCATTCTGTTTAGCATTCCTAATGCTTTAGCTGCTGCTACTCCAGGGGCAAACACTGAAGAAGCTATGATCTCACCGTGATTCCACAACCATATGTCATCTTTACATGCAGGTGTCAATACTAAACTACGCTTATATCGTGCATGTGCGTGAAGGTGAGTGTGATTTAATAAGAGTTTCTGGCTTGGTGTCAACAGTCCCAGGCGACCAATGGTACAAGGTCCTCCTTTTATCTTTCCTGGAATTCCTGGTCAGGCTCTATCTCCACATATGAGAAACAGGCCACGAGGCAATTTTCTTGCGACTGCAACTCCTGAAGCGGACTTTGTTTTATCACGTCCCAGGTGTTGACACCAAGCAGAACTATTTTGGTAAAGGTTTATGCTAGGAGAAACATCTTGCAGAATTGTCTCTTTCTTTTCCCGTGTGTCATGACCATCAATATAGTTAAAGTAAATACAGCTTTCAGCTGGTAAACTTCCTAATATATCTATTTCCTGGGGTTCTAAGGTAATTGGAAGGCTATCATCCCAACTGTCCCAATGCTCCATGCAAGTTTTCATTGAGTTGCAAACTGCCATTGAGGTTCTGTGAGTCTTGGTTATATCTGCAACAATAAGGCTGGCCTCGCTGCCATTTAATGGAGCTCCCACTAAACAGGTGTGAAAAGGCTGCTCGGGTTGTGCAAGTGAGGCACAAAAGGTGGTCTGATTTAAAGCCTTCATCAAGGTGACCCAGACATTTTTACTGTTCCATGGGGTCAGCTACTGGAGATTCAGATCGCCTCTAACTGGGTTCAGGTCGCTCTTGATTGTCACCATGGCCAGTAGCAGGACGCACACACCTGGCAGGAAACCACTGGGGTCCGGCATCTGTGGAAACAGAAGCATACCCACGTCCCCAGGTAATAAGCTCCCACGGACCCTCCCATTCTCGTGTCTGAAGATTACGGACTAGGACTCTGGCCTTAGGCTGGAGTTCATCTCCTGCTCCCTGCAATGATAAAAAATGCATTAGGATCACAAGATTTTCTGCATTAGGAGGTACCGTGAGGTGGTTTAGCGTGTACACTGCTTTCCATATCCGATTCTGTGGTGTTTCACCATGCATTCCCCCTTTTTGTTTTTCAAGCATTCGCTTTAGCCTCTGATGGGTACGTTCTACAATGGCTTGACCCGCAGGGGAATGCGGGATACCTGTAACATGAGAAATGCCCCATTGGTTAAGAAAGTTAGAAGTTCTGTTTGCCGTATAACCTGGGCCATTATCAGTCTTGATAAGATGGGGAACACCTAAAGCAGCAAAAACTTGGCGCCAATGCGCAATAACGTCCCTGCTTTTTTCCCTGGCATGGACAGAGGTCCACAACACAGCTGAGTGTGTATCGACTGACACGTGGACATATTTGAGGCGACCAAATTCAGGGACATGCGTCACGTCCATCTGCCAAATTTGCAGACTTCGTAACCCGCGGGGATTAACATCTGTTGAGGGTAATGGTATGTGAGGTTGACAGTCTCCACAAGATGCAACAATATCCCTTGCTTCACCATTTTTAAGGCCAAACTGATGCTGCAAAGCTCGTATACCTTGATGAAAAAAGGCATGAGAAGATACTGCTTGCTGCCATTTGTCTGGTACAGGAGCAGCCCATGCAGGGGCTGCCAATGCGTCGGCCCACGCATTACCTTCATAAATGAATCCAGGCAAACCAGTGTGGCTACGGACATGCAGAACATAATAGGACTGTGTCCGGTGCTGCAGCTCATACCATAGAAGCTTTAGTAAATGAAATAACCGTTGGTGATTTACTTCTTTTAAAGCAGCACGATCTAGACGTTGCAGGATTCCTGCTACATAGGCAGAGTCAGTTACCAGATTCAAAGCAACACTAGAGAAGTGTTGAAATGCCATTGCTACAGCACGGAGTTCCACTAATTGAGGGGAGCCATCTTCCTGGCCTATTAGCTCATGCCACTGACCTTGTTCTTTCCATGTAACCACTGCTTTCCCTGTCTTTCCAGACCCATCAGTAAATACTGTAAGTCCCTTAACTGGGACAGGGGATAACAAGGGCCTTTCCATCAGGTGTTGTCGCGACGAGGGAAGAAAGGGACCCTCGATACGAGAATCAGCTAACTCCATTTATTATTTAAATAAGTCAACTTTTATACAATTTAGTTTGTTTTGGGCACATGCTTACAACAAGGTGATTGGATAGCTCAGTCTGTGCACGCATCTCATGCTTTCAGTTTATTGGATCTGAAGCTCTGTCCACGCGGCCTGAGATCATTCTTGGCACTCAAAGTCCCTTCTATCGATCCGCCTTTAGGGGTTTTCCGAGATTCTGCAGGTGTCTCTTTATCTCCAGTTTCTCAAGGCTTTCTACTATAAACATACTATGTTCTCAAACCTTATAATTAGACACACACCTAACAAGTATAAACATTACATATTTTCACACAGTCTATAAGTATAAACATTACAGCTTACAGCTTCTAAAGTAATGTCAAGCAAGGCCTACAGAAATGCAATAGAAATTGTTCACACAATTTGAATCCTGCCACAAGGTGTAATTCCAAATGAAGCTGCAAAAATTTGTGAGAGGGCATGTGAAACGATCTCACCTGCAAAATGCAGTAACGCTAATTGGAGATCAACGCTGTTTGACAAACACCAGTCCAGATAATCCTGGCGCATGGGCAAAACAATATTCTGGGGATCTCTGCCAGTTAGCTGGAGACAACGTTGCCGTCCCTTACAGATTACCTTGGCAACTAGTTCAACAAGGGTGCTCACAGTTTTGCGTAGTTGATGGGGCAAAAAAATCCATTCAATGAAATGCAAGGGATCTCTCCATTGGGTGTCCCATTGCCCTAATAGACCAACCGGGTGAGAAACATTAATTACCACATAGAAATTAAGGGGATGGTCTTCTGCAAGGCGGTATGCTTTTCTGGTTTCTATTGCTCTTTCTACTAAGCGCAGTGCAGTCTTTGCTTCTGTAGTTAATATTCTAGGAGAGACTAAATCACTGTCGCCTTTTAACAACTGAAACAAAGGGGCCAATTGAGCATTGGTCAGACCAAGTAAGGACCGTATCCAATTGACGGTCCCCACAAGTTTTTGTACATCATTCAGTGTTTTGACCTCTTGTGAAATTTGGACAGTTTGTGGTTGAATCGTTTGATCCAAAATTTTGACTCCCAAATATTTCCATGGTGCTTGAGATTGCACCTTTTCTGGGGAAATTTGTAGCCCATATGCATGCATCGACCGTTCCACTACTGGCATAACCTGGCGTAATTGCATTTGAGTTGGTGCAGCGATAAGAATGTCATCTACATAGTGATAACAATACACCTGTGGAAATTGTTTCCGAACCTCGGACAAAGCTTGAGCTACATACCACTGACAGATAGTGGGGTTATTTTTCATCCCCTGAGGCAAAACAGTCCATTGATAGCACTGACAAGGTTCCTGATTGTTAATTGCTGGGACAGAGAAGGCAAACTTCTCAACATCTTCTGGATGTAATGGAATAGTGAAAAAACAATCTTTTAAATCAATGATTTGAATGTCCCAACCAATTGGAATCATGGTAGGGGAAGGCATGCCAGGTTGCAATGCTCCCATACTTTTCATAACTCTATTTATTTGCCTCAGATCATGAAGAAACCTCCACTTTCCTGATTTTTTCTTGATTACAAACACAGGGGTATTCCATGGGCTATGAGAGGGTTCTATGTGACCCTGCTCTAATTGCTCTTTCACCAGCTCATGGAGGGCAAGCAATTTTTCCTGTGCCAGGGGCCACTGATTCACCCACACTGGAGTTGTAGTTAACCATTGCAGCTTAAGAGTGGGTCGCTTAATGCCCTCACTCACAGTGACCCCTAGGAAAAATCCTTTTGGTTAGTTCCAACAGAAAGTCCCCACATGCTCAAAACATCCCTTCCCCACAGGTTCAGAGGTACCATGACAACAAAAGGCCTTGTTGTTGCTACCTGTCCATCAGGATTCACAATTTGTACAGGAAATTTGCTTTGGAAGCTTTGAGTAGTTCCGCCAACTCCAGCTATCGCGTCTCCCGCTGACACCGTAGGCCAGTCTCTCGACCAATCCTTGTGCGCTATAATAGTGACGTCAGCACCGGTATCAATCATTCCCTTGATTCGCAAGCTCTTCAAATCTCCCTGTGTTAGTGTGAGCACACAGGTCATAGTTGGCCTAGCTGAACTGATGGCTGTTGTCCAGTAAATTTGTGGAGCACCTGTAGACCCAAAACCCCCTGTATTTCGCACCCGTGAGTCTGCTACTGGGACCTTCGCAACAAAAGGTACCAACTGTGCTATTCTGCTCCCTGTTGGTATAACGACTGGTGGGGAGAGGGTCCACACCATGGCTTGAATTTGTCCTGTATAATCTGCATCAATGACACCTGGGAGAACAAAAAGCCCCTGTGTCGTGGCGCTAGAGCGTGCCACTAGTAAAGCACTTAAACCATATCCTAATGGCCCGTGTGCTTGCAATGGTACCTTATGCACCTTGGAGTCCTCGATTGTAGTTATTGCTGCTGTGGAAACATCCACTCCGGCACTTCCGGCTGTCCTTGTGGTGAGTCGGTCGCATAAGCTTGGAACGGACTCCGGGGAGCAACTTGTGTCTGTGCACGACCTCCCCTCGCGCTCCGCCTCCCATTTCCCGAAGTCAACGGTTGTCCCTGTAAAGTAAACTTGGAACGGCATTGTTTAGCATAATGACCTGGTCTGTGGCAACGCGAGCAAAATGGCATAGAATTTGAGTTGGGTGCAGTGGTGGACCTACGTGGGCATTGCTTTTTGAAATGTCCAGGCTGCCCACAATGAAAACACTTCTTCTCTACTTTTGCTGCCGCTGCAAACAAGGCAACCATGGTCTCCATCTGATGAGACATAGAGCCCACTTTTTCACAGGCTTCTATCATCTCAACCAGGCTTGCATTACCTACACAGAGGTAGCAGTGCACATTTGCAGTCTACGTTAGCATTATCTCGGGCTAACTGCAATATAAGTGTGTTCCGAGCCTCCTCATTAAGCACTTACTTTTCCAGTGCTTCTCTCAGTCTATCGATAATCTGCACATAAGGCTCATTAGTCTTCTGTGTAATGGTTGTCCACGATTGTTTTGGTTTACCTGTCTCAAGGATGAGAAGCAAGGTTTGACCAGCAAGCTCTTTGGTTTGCTGCAAGATAAGAGGGTGAAGTCAAGCCTGCAATTGTGGCTGATTAAGTGGTGCATCTCCAAGCAACTGAGGCAGGTCTGCACCAAACCTAGGGTCATCCTGAGAGTGTTCCAAATTTCCCAGTGATGCCTGTTCTGCCAACCTCCTCCAATGCGCTTCGAACATCAAGACCTGAGTTGGGTTAAAGCATACTTGTGTGACAGAACAGATATCATGAGGAGTAAGCTCACTCGCCCAAATTCCTCTGATTAAAGACTGTGCAAAAGGCGAGCTAAACCCATGATGCATAACAGTCTGACGCAGGTCCTTAATGATAGAATAATTGAATGGTTCCCACTCATCAGGTTCTTTGCCATTGTTACGAATTACAGGGCATGTGAGTAACGGGCCACCCCCAAGGACTTGTGCCAGATCGGAATCTCCCTCCTCTGGAGCCCGCTCTTTTATCTTCTGCCAAAACTTGCAAGGGTCTGGAGCAGAGATAGAAACCTGCACCGGTTGCATGGTTAAAACATGCTGTACTGAGGGGAGAGGAGGCACAGGAGGTTCCGGTCGAGAACTCGGGGGACAAGGTCTCGGTCCTCCGGCTTTCTCATCAGTCGGCAAATCTATTAACATAGGCTCCTCTCTCACCCCCTGTGGGTTAGACTCCGGCTGTTGCAAATTCAAAGGTAATGACGGCTGGGCAGGTGCCTCCCACCCTTCTCCCGTGTCTGGGGGCAGCGGGACCTTTGCACAGTCCATAGCAGGAGCGATCCCTGGCTTCCCAACACTATTATGATGGGATGCAGTTAATTCCCCTTGGGGCTCTGTAGGCGGGGGGGCTTGAGAGGGATCCGCCACAGCAGTTCCGGGTGCAGTCCCAGACACCTCAGGTTGCAGAGCGTTACTTGCTGCAGAAGCAGCTTTCCGATCTGCTTTGAGCTGCCTCAAGGAGTCGATTACAAGCCTCCAAGTAGTTAAGGAGTTTGTAGCTACCGTATCCCCTCTAGTAGCTGCATCAAAAAGTACCTTGCCTGCGTTGTCCCACGTTTCTATACAGAATGCAGTCTGAGCATCCGCATTAACTCCATTATTCTTGCACCAGACAAGCAAGGTGCGTAGGGCATGTTCTTCATATTTAACACCACGTTTTTCTAATATTTTTGTTAGTATTGTTAAAATGGATTTTTTCTTCTACAGATATCTGTGCGCCCATAATTTATTCCCCAACGGCTCACCTCCTTGAAAGGTGTCTGTAAATTAGTAAATGTTGACTTACTTTTCGGCTCTAAGGTCCGCCGCTCGGCTCTGAGGTCTGCCGACAAATGCTACGTTGGGGTTCCGTCATCGCTGCTCTGAGGTCCGCAGCTACCACTCTCAGGTCCGCGGCGATAAATCCCCTTGCTACCGTTCTAAGGTCCACGGTAAATCTTCTGCAATAAATCTTCTCTATCACCGCTCTAAGGTCCGTGGTCTTATGCAAGGAATCCTCCTTGCAGTAAATCTTCTGCACAATAAATTGTGTCGGGGTTCACCAATTGTCGACGGAAAAGAATGCACTCCAATAGCAGGCAAAGGCACATGGCAACTTTATTTACATTAAGCTTAAATTTATATTCTTTTTCTCTGTCCACGCACAAGCATATTATATTTCATTGGTCAGGTACTTCTGTTCACGCGCCTAAACTCGTCTTTTGATAGGTGGTCGACAGTTCTTCACATGCTGGCAAATCTCAAAAACAGCACCTGTTATTTACAGCAGTTTTGCTCCTTTTCTACTTTCCCATCCTAGATTGTTTACATTCTTTACCACTTCAGAGCTGCAACTGCTCAAATTCACGACCTACCATCCAGTCGTTTCCCACAGGTTCCCGAAGGCAGCCCGGCAGGAATGGACACAGTATGAAAGGTTGAGCAACCGACACTGTCCCATAGACTGGCGGGCCACCACTGTGGTCCCTCCCCTCACCCTGGCAGGCCACCACTGTGGCCCCTCTCCTCGCCTGTTGGACTGGCTAACATGAAAATGGGGGGGTTGGCCCCGCAGGGGGGTCCTGCGGTGGAGGGGGAACTGCACCTGGACCTGACCCACCCAGGGGAGCACCACACCTGTACCTGACTCACCTGGGGGGTCCTGAGGGGGGGGAGTAGAAGAGCCAGCTATATTGGTCCCTGTGTTCTGGGTCTGTTTCAGGCTCACAGTCTGTGAATATTCCTGCCCTCTGTGCCCTGATTTGAGCTCGAAGGGCTGTGGCAAAATCAGAAGGGGGGCCACTGTTTTGCTCTCAATGTGAACTAACAGTATATCAGAAGTTGACTATTTGCAGAAAGTCTGTTTCAGCAGACAGACCTGGAAACTGTGCCACCAGAACTCAAACTGAAAGTGATATGGATGTGTAGTACTTGCATGGGCACAAACCCAATTACTCACATGTCGGTGCAGTAACTGAATTAAGTTTATTACAAAGAACACCAGCTTAAATACAATGTTCAAACTGTAACACGTGATCTTTCAACCAATGACATTAGAGCACTTCAACACACATGTGTGAGAGTCCTAGAGAACAAGTCCCAGAATGCCTTTCAGCATCCTTCCTGTAATAAGAACTGCTACAATTCCCCTCTCTTTATTATAACAAGATACAGAACATTACAGTTTTGTAGAACAGTACATTTTTAAACCTTTTAAACCCTTTTAAACAATCTCTATTATAACACAGTAATTTAACCCACTGCTTTATCTTTGTCATCATGGCTAGACTTCGTGAACGAAGATTTGGGAAGGGCTCTACCCACGTTTGTTGCAAGCACGTTGGTGGCTAAAAAGGCCAATACGAGATAGGCATGTCCGGTTGCAAAAGGCACAGCAGAACGACTCCTTAGGTGGTATATTCTGCAAGGCACGATTCTTTCTGCGTTGTCTTTTCTCCTCAAGGGTGATCCTGCATGCTTTCTCAAAAGCATCAGCAGCGTTATAGATGGTGTGTCTCCAGGCCTCCCTATTGGAGGTCAGAGTAGACCAGTTATGATGATCAATATGGCCAAGTCTGAGATGTTGTTTCAGGGAGTCCTTGTATCTTCTCTTTGGGACTCCTCTCTTGCAGCATCTGGTGGCAAGTTCACCATAAAGCAAGATCTTAGGGAGGCGGTGGTCCTTCATCCTGGACACATGCCCTGCCCAGCACAGCTGTGTTCTCAGTAACATGGCCTCAATACTTGTGACTGCTGCTTGTTCTAGAACAGATGCATTGGTTACATAATCTGACCAGTGTCAGGCGGAGAGGCTCAGGAACAAATCGCCCACAGATGAATGTGATCAGACGATGTCCAATTTATTATTTAAATAAGTTAACTTTTATACAGTTTAGTTTGTTTTGGGCACATGCTTACAACAAGGTGATTGGATAGCTCAGTCTGTGCACGCGTCTCATGCTTTCAGTTCATTGGATTTGAAGCTCTGTCCATGCAGTCTGAAATCATATTTGGCATATAAAGCCCCTTCTATTGATTTGCCTCCAGGGGCTTTCCAAAATCTGCAGGTGTACCTTTATCTCTAGTTTCTCAAGGCTTTCTTACTATAAACATACTATTCTCTCATAAACACACAGTTAACACGTTGTGGTAGTTTGGTCTAGGCCTTCCTTGGTGACCAGTTTGTAACCAAGGAAGTGCCCAGATTTACCTGGTATTCCCTACGATTTTTACGTAATACGGGGTATAAGAAGAAAGGAGGAGAGGTCTTTGCCCTTTTCTTTCCTTCTGGTGGCTTTGGAGGTGCGGGTTTCCCTGCTGTTGAGTCTGTCGGGTTGGGGAGTGAGGTCTGGTAAGGCCTTGCTGACCTTGGGAGACGGAGGTTGCCGGCGATCGTTCCAGAGCGACTTTCTGTTGCCCCAAGGAGAGAAGTAAGATATTCTTTGCTAATTCTTTTAGTTGCTAGATCTTGGGCTATTGATTGGGATATATATATATTTTATTTTGGTTTTGTTCCTTTTTTTCCTTCCCCCTTCCCTTTCCCTATTGAAATTGTACATATATTTCATTTGTATATAACTGTAATATAAGTGTAAATATGTTTATATTGTGGTGGTTTGAAAAACCTTTTCTTTGGGGTAGCAATGGTTTGCTCCACTGATAATACTGGACCAATCAAAGGTTCACATGCGCCCTATGGAAATTACATGCCCACAGAAATGGAAGAGAAGGTGGTGAAGATAGTTTAGAAGGTAGGTAGCCATGATCTGAGCCAGAAGGAAGCAGGGGGCCAGTGAGCCCCTCTGGGGGCCAAGGGCCCCCAGCCCCCATCTGAGGCTACAGGAGACCCGGTATAGTGTCAAAGCTGGACCAGGTCCCGTAATCAAGAGCTGGAAGAGTTTCCTTACTGTCAGTAGCAGCAGAAGACATTGAAAGGCAGCAGCGGAGCAGCCCTGAACAAAGACAGCGATGGTTGAAAGCCAAAAAGATAGCCAGTAGCAACGAGATAACGTGAAGCCAGTTGAAAGATGCAGAGATGTTCCTGCAGGAGGGAGAGCTGGCAACAAAACAGAGGAAAACTCAACAGAGCTGGTTTGGGGTAAGACTGTATTACTTTCCCAAAACCCAGAGACTTCCTGAAGAGGGGTGGACTTCCAAACCCTTAGGGAGTCCCAAAATGCAGCAGCAGCTAGAGAGAGAGAGAGAGGAGCTGAAAAACTCAGAGTTGTCCTGAGAGCTGAGCCAGGACGGAATGCGGAGGAGGTGGCTGTGCCCTCTGCTGCTGCTGCTGCTGCTGCTTCTATCATGCTGGCGAGCTGAGACAGAGCAAAAGAGCTTTGGTAAGACTGAACTGAAAGCTGCCTTCAATGTTCTAACCCAAGAGGAATGAAGATCTACAAGGAGATCCCCCGAAGGCTCGGGCTCGGGGTTGGAATTTCCACAAAGTAAGAACAAAAATCCTGACTGCCATACTTAAATCTACTGCCTTAGGAAAATGAAGGACACTAACCAGTGCCACAGAAAACTGAAATGAGGGAACTGTGGCCTGAGGAGTGACAGAAAGACTTTTCTCTTTCCTTCTTGGACTTTTATTGAAGGAAAAGAGGAATTTAATTCAATGTAAATATATATGTGTGTGTGTAAATAAACCTTTGTAAATATTTTTCCCTTCCCCTAATAACTAATGGTTGTGTTTTGTCTGAAAACTCTCCACATGAGGTGAAAAAGATATCAAGTCCATACCATCACTAAACCCTCTCACAGGGGCAAATTGGGGGGGGGGCTTGAACTTAAAAATTAGATCCTTGGGAGTTTCAAACCACCACAATATATATTGCTTTAGCTGTCTCTCTCTCATTTTGGTTCTCTTGGATTTTTTTTTTTTCTCTTCTCCCCTGGGTTTTGGGAGGGGGTGGGGGCTTCTTGTGGTAAGGTTTGGAGACTTGGCAGGGAGCCAGCCTCAAACCATATCATCTTATCTGCTGTTTCTGCCCCGTTTGTTTTGGTTTGCCACTATTGTTTGGGAACAAGTCTGGGAAGGGAGCCAAGTTGGTGTAAACACTGACCATTGTTTGGGAACACTACCGGGAGAGCTGCCAAGAGGCTTTTGTTTATATAAACATAGCTTTGTTTGGGAACAAAGAAAAAATATATAAACATGGCCTTTTTATTCATTTTTTTGGTTATTTTGGCCATTTTTATATATGTTTCTGGGTATCCAGTGAAAACTAACCCGGAAGGCATCTACCAATATCTGCCTTTCCTCAATTGTGACATCAAAGGCCTAGTGACTGAGGTCCCTAGGATCAGAATTGGTCCCAATCCTTACTTTAATTGTTTAGCAACAGTTCTACTATTCCTAAAAGCCATGGAAGTGCTGTTTAACATTGGAAAGGTGGTGTGGTACTGCTTTCCTTGTTGCAGGAAAGGTCGAAACTCAAAGGGATTTGCTGGAACTTTGGGAAGGGCCTTGAGAAAACCAGTCTCTGGATGGCAAGGAATCTGGACAAATTTTGGTAGATTGGTAGGAAGCATGACACCTCCCATTAGTTGGGACTTCACCCCAGAGCAAGTGTTTGATCCTGATGAGATGGTACGTCGTTTGGCAGAAGGGTGTTTTTCTTATGAGGACCCAAATACGCAGTTTTTGGCTTTGTACTGGGGCCTGGCGAGTGCCTATCGAGCTGCTGTGGACTATGCTCGGAAGGCTAAGGCTGAGGTGGAAACTCAAACCCTGCCACCTGAGACCAGCGCTGTCTCTACTACATGCACTGAAAGCAGAACTCAGACTACACCACCTGAGATACCTCTCACCCCTGTAGTGACAAGGAAGTCGTGGATATCGGTGCCCGACAGTTTAAGTCTACAACCAGATGGAGATCAAAGTAAGTCAGAAGATGACGGGGCGGGGACCAATACTGATACCAGTGCCAAATTTCTACCACCCCCGAAAGCACAAACTGCAGTTTCGCGGTCAATGACCCCAGCAGAACTCTGGGACTTGCAAAAAGATTACACTCATCGGCCTGGTGAGCGAATTCTAGCACGGTTGCTCCGATGCCGAGACCGTGGGGCTAGAGCTCACCTATTATCAACCGCTGAAGCAGAACAACTAGCATCCATCTCCAGAAACCATGAACTTGATCACTTAATTGCAGGGGTAAAACCCGAACACAGTCTTTGGGCACGACTTGTCTTAAGTGCTAGACAAAAGTTTCCATTTAAAGACTATTTACCGTGCCCCACGAGGAAGTGGACCAAGGTAGAAGACGCCATCCAGTACCTAAGAGAATTGGCATTGTTGGAAATCATGTATGATGACTCTCAATACGATCCTGTCACTGATGATCCAGAGGGTGTCACTTGCACAATGCCCATGTCGAAAAAGATAATCCATCATATGTTCCTACCTTGGCAGGAGTAATGCTTCCAAATACGGAAGAAACGCTTGTGGGCATGCTGTGTACCGTGTTACGACACCTAGAAGAAGCAGTAGAATCTAGGAATGAGTTTTCTAGAGACTATTCTGATTCTAGTTACAGACGAACACCTGAGAGAGAGGAGCCTTACAGGCGCTCTGAATATGAAGATGACTATGGAGACCACAGGGACAGACGTCACAGAGACAGATCAGCAGAACGGTCTCGACCACGATCTCGATCTTGGTCCCGGTCCCGCTCGTGATCTCTTTCTGTCACACGCAGAAGGAGCGAAAACCCTAAGCGTAAATCTAAGCGCAGTGAACTGTGGTCCTATCTGCATGCCCACGAAGAAAACATGAGGAAGTGGGATGGTGAACCTACTTCCAGACTTGAGGCCAGAGTGAGACAACTAAAACGCAAGGAAGCCAATAAGAAAGTTGTCTATGTCTCTTCTTCAAAGAGAACTTAGATCTCCCAGACGCAGGAAGACTGGAGTCCATTTCCAGGATGACAAGAAAGCCTCTGACAAGCTGAAGCAAAGATCCAACAGTGAATGCTCCAACCAGAACCAATAGAGGGGTCCTGCCTTCTGCCAGGAGAAGGAGAGGGACGAGAAAGATAACAGAGTTTACTGGACTGTGTGGGTTCAATGACCTGGCACATCGGATCCTCAGAGATACCAAGCTTTAATAGATATCGGCGCACAGTGTACGTTAATGCCCTCAGGACATGTGAGCACAGAGACTGTTTCAATTTCTGGGGTGACAGGAGGGTCTCAAGAGCTGTCGGTGGTAGAGGTCGAAATAAGCCTGACAGGAGACCAATGGGAAAAGCATTCCATTGTGACGGGACCAGAAGCCCCTTGCATTCTCAGCATGGATTACCTCAGATTAGGATACTTCAAGGACCCGAAGGGGTACCGATGGGCTTTTGGTATAGCTGCGGTGACTAAAGAGGAATCCAAACGATTATCTGCCCTGCCCGGCCTCTCAGAAGATCCTTCTGTTGTAGGATTACTGCGAGTCGAGGACCAGCGGGTGCCGGTAGCCACTAAGACAGTGCATAGGCGACAGTACTGGATGAATTGAGATGCTGTGGTCCCCATCCATAAGATGATCCGCAAGTTGGAAAGCCAAGGGGTGGTTAGTAGAACACGCTCACCCTTCAATAGCCCCATCTGGCCTGTACGTAAGTCTGATGGGGAATGGAGACTGACCGTGGACGATCGTGGCTTGAATGAAGTCACGCCGCCATTGAGTGCTGCTGTACCAGACATGTTGGAGCTCCAGTACGAGCTGGAGTCCAAGACAGCAAAGTGGTACGCCACCATTGACATCGTCAATGCATTTTTCTCCATTCCCTTAGCAGTGGAATGCAGGTCGCAGTTTGCTTTCACATGGAGGGGCGTGCAGTACACGTGGAACTGACTGCCCCAGGGGTGGAAGCACAGTCCAACCATCTGCCATGGACTGATTCAGGCCACACTAGAGAAGGGCAAGGCCCCAGAACATATCCAGTACATTGATGACATCATTGTATGGGGGGACACAGAGGAAGAAGTTTTCGAGAAAGGAGAGGAAATCATCCAGATTCTGATGCCAATCATTTTGCGCCCCAAAAAAAGGCACGAACGGAAAAACTGCTCAGAGACAAAGTTTTTCATCTTTAAGCAGGAGGTATGTTTATTCATGGCACCGGGAAGCGGCCAGGTCGCCCTGGGAAAACTGCTTTGATCCAGCAACTCACAGTCGGACTTTTTATACATTTTTTGGCAAGCAATTGCATCATACAATATGAATATTCATAATATTGCAACATACAATTTTAATATTCATAACAGGTGGAGTTTAGGTGGAGTTAGAGGTGTGGTCTTCAATTTGGGGAGAATCTGGGAGGGTCGTTCCTGTTCTTCAGCTTCATGAGCCCCCGGCCCCCCTCTCATACTCATCATGAACTTTGTGAACTCTTCTACTTTGGCTGATTTCCTAGTGCATCTGGCAGAGGTTTCTGATATTTTGGCAAGGATACCTAGGTTTTGGCTCATCTTCCTTCCTTATCAACCTTTGTTTCCATTCTATATACCCATTTTAGCTTCTTAGTTCCTCCTGTTTTCCTAAGTACATATGCTTCTGTTCTTTCGTGTCAGTGTGTTCTGCATGCCTTAATGAATTATTGCCTCCACTGTTTCTAAGACCAAGTTTTCTGTGCTTTTGCTTAAAATCTATATTCCGAATTTAACTCTCTATTTTTCGTATTGCTATATTACATCTGCTTTCTAGGCCTTGCCTGGCTTCAATTCTCCTTGACTCTGGTTTCGCCATCAAGAAGAATAAGGTCAAGGGACCTGCCAGAGAGATCCAATTCCTAGGGGTGAAATAGCAAGATGGACGACGACAGATACCAAAAGACGTCATCAATAAGATTGTAGCTATGGCTCCGCCGACCAACAAAAAGGAGACACAAGCTTTCCTGGGGGCCATAGGCTTCTGGAGAATGCACATCCCTGAGTATAGCCAGATTGTGAGCCCTCTTCACTTTGTGACCCATAAAAAGAATACCTTTCAATGAGGTCCTGAACGGCAGCAGGCATTCAAACAGATCAAGCAAGAGATTGCACATGCTGCGGCTCTTGGACCAGTTCGGATGGGACCAGACATGAAGAACATACTTTACACTGCAGCTGGAGATAAAGGTCCCTCCTGGAACCTCTGGCAAAAGGTGCCTGGTGAGACACGAGGGCGACCACTTGGCTTCTGGAGCTGAAGCTACAGGGGTTCTGAAGCCAACTACACTCCTATGGAAAAGGAAATTCTGTTGGCCTATGAAGGCATACATGCAGCCTCAGAAGTGGTTGGCACTGAAACACAGCTCCTCCGAGCACCCCGACTACCAGTCCTGAGTTGGATGTTCAAAGGGAAGGTGCCTCCTACACATCATGCCACCGATGCTACGTGGAGCAAGTGGATAGCCTTGATTACGCAGCGTGTACGATTGGGAAACTCGAATCGCCCTGGAATTCTGGAGGTTATCACAAATTGGCCTGAAGGTGGGAACTTCAGTCTGGCAGAAGAGGAAGAAGAGCCAATGAGCTGAGCTGAAGAAGCTCCGCCATATGATCAGCTGCCAGGTGAAGACAGGCGTTACACCCTTTTCACTGATGGTTCTTGCCGTATTGTAGGAAGGAACCGGAAGTGGAAAGCAGCCGTTTGGAGTCCCACCTGACGAGTGGCAGAAGTTGCTGAAGGTCAAGGCGAGTCGAGTCAATTTGCGGAACTCAAAGCCGTCCAATTGGCCCTGGACATTGCCGAACATGAAGGATGGTCAAGGCTCTACCTCTACACCGACTCGTGGATGATAGTCAATGCCCTATGGGGATGGTTAGACCAATGGAAGAAGATGAACTGGAGGCATGGAGGAAAACCCATCTGGGCTGCTGACTTGTGGCAGGACATCGCTGCCAGAGTGAAGAGTCTGAATGTGAGAGTCCACCATGTAGATGCCCATGTGTCCAAGAAGCAAGCTAATGAAGAATACAATAACAACAGAGAAGCAGACCAACCTGCACAGATCAAAGTGTCA
Source organism: Neopelma chrysocephalum (assembly GCF_003984885.1). Classification (NCBI taxonomy): domain Eukaryota; kingdom Metazoa; phylum Chordata; class Aves; order Passeriformes; family Pipridae; genus Neopelma; species Neopelma chrysocephalum. The sequence continues at coordinate 282,127 of NW_020925157.1, forward strand.
CAAGTAGACCTAGACTGGCAGCAGAAGGGAGAGTTGTTCCTAGCTCGATGGGTCCATGATGCTGAATCCGAAAAATCGCCCCTTAAAAACTGCTCAGAGACTTTTTTATCTTTAAGCAGCAAGGTATTTGTTTATTCAACGTTGGGAGCAAGCCAGCTCACGTTGGACAAACTTGCTCAACTTGCAAGTGCAAAACTAAGCCATTTTATACACTTTAGATACATGGTTACATCATTTATTATACATATTAATAAGAAGGCTAGTCTCTGGGCAGAGTCTTTCCAGACATGCGCAGTCTTCTACTGTGGGGGTCTTCTGCTCAAGCCTTCATCCCTCTGGTGGTCACCATGGACGTCTTCCTCAATTTGACCTCTTCAATTAGGTGACCTGAATTCTTCAAGCTTGCAAAATCCTGGCTCTGGGCCTTCTAGATCTTATTCAAACGTCTAGTTTACCTAATTTATTACTGTGTGTGTACTACTCCTATTCTTTCTATAATAAGGCCTTTGGTCCAGTGAGCAGAACAGAACATGATATTAACCAGTGCTCCTAAAATGTTCTTCTAGCAAAACAGGTATTGAGGTTTCTTAGCAGGCCAAGATATCTCAGTTAACTCTTCTAGGCCTGGCTCCTGTTTCAATCCCCCCTTTTACTTATAAATTACGAATTCTTTCGTCACGTTCTAATGGGTTTTGATAGGTATGCATCACTGCCCACATTATCTGCATCCTTTTGACCGTGGTACTCAATTTGCACCATAGTCAGGCATTTAAGAGGGATAGCAGAATCATAGTGGCTACTAAAACCAATATTGGATGCATTAAATAGTAAAACACTTGTGATGCTGTAGGGGAGCACCCTGTAAAGATGTCCTATCAATGATGTTCTCCTACTTGCTCTACTTTTGTGTTTTATTCACCTCTTGCACCATCTTTTCTATATCTGGGTGTTCAAGCATCTTTTGGAAAGACTTATGTCTATCCCTATTTGTAATTTATGTACATCATGATACAACAAATAGTCATTTTCAATTAATTGCTCCGTAGTTATTGAAATTGTATAGTTAAAATCACAGCCTATTATTTTAGTAAAACAAAAATTAGTACCACTCACTACTTCATGACAAGTATCTATGGTAAAATTAACACAATACATTCTAACACATGCACATCCATTTCCTACGTAATAGACTTGTGATTGGGTTTTAGCATGGGGAAGCATTTCAAAGGAACACACACTATCTTCAGTATCTAAGCATAAATCTTCATTTTCTACTACAGAATTTTCACAGATATATCCTAATTGTCCTTTAGGAATACATGCCTCAGTACTGACTTTTTCTTGGTGTGATTGTAACTTGCCCAAACATTATGGCCTGTGGGTCTGAAAATTATGTTTTGGTGTATGGCTCCTAATGTCAAGACAGGAAAGATGGTCTTTTCTTTGGCTGCACTGATAGTGAGTGATCGCAAGTGCAAACCTTTTATTGATGCTGCCAGCATAGTCGGCAATCTTGGTAAAATCTTCCACAGTGTGGTTAGCTACTAATGTCAACAATCTGACTGCCAATGATTGTGTTTCTGCCAAAGTGAGCAAAGAGCCAAAGTGAGCAAAGATGATCTTAAAGGGACTTTAAGCTTTCTCAGATCAGAAGTGACGGCACTTAGTTTATTCACTAACACTTCTTGGTCTGTGGTGTTTAGGTCACCATTCCTGTGCCAAACCATGCATTCCAGTCCTCAAGATTTTGCTGAATATAGGGCTGACAGTCTTTTTGTATGTGTGATATGTTTACCTGAATGTTTATTTGAACTCTTTTCAGTGCATATGTGGGATCTAACAGTAGCTTCTGCTCATTTGATTGTCTAATTACGTAAGGTCCAGCAAAAGTTAAATTGTGGACGCTCTCACAGGTTAAAGAAGGAGTTGTAGAACTGCTAGTGGTCTTAGTCAATGGGATGGTAGGAGATTTGGTAGTTGGAAATCTCCTGGTTATATTTCCTTCCCTGAATGTCCAGTGACACATCACAGAAACTGATTTATCTAGAGTGAAGGTGTGCCAACATTGATCAACCACTAATTATGTTTCACAGTAATGTCAATTTTGGGTGACCATCTAACCTGTGCCTATTAAAACACTTGCATCGTATGGGGTATCAGGATTTTACCAATTATTCAGTACCCTCGTTCCTTGGAGGACTATAAAAGATGCATTGTATTGGTTCATTTGGGCCGGCTGAGGTGGAAGATCTGGTTGTAAATAAAATAATAGATCAGAGACTCCATTATAGGCCTGAGACCAAAATGAGTTCTGGGCAAGGGCTTGATCTAACACCAGTGTACTTATCAGTCCAAAGGTCAGCATTGAGAAGGTTTGAGAGTAGATAATTCCTCTCCCGAGGTCCATGCTCCCTCTGGAGCCCTCTTGACTCGAGAGTAGTGGATCCACATGGGTTTCTCTTTCACCCGGATTGCTGTGAAGGTGGTCATCAGCACCTGGTAGGGCCCATCCCACTTCTCTTGTAGTGGTTCTCCTGAAAGATTCTTAACATATACTCAATCACCAGGATTGAATGGATGTAATTTACAATCAGGCTGCTTGGGTTGGTGTTCTAACACCATAGCATTTTTCTGCAATTGTTTTCCTACAGCCATAACATGATCATACACATACTGATTACCAATTTGATCTAAAGCTCCACTATTCACAGTTTGCATCATGTAGGGTCTGTCGAATAGAATTTCAAATGGACTCAGTTTCTCTTTTGATCTCGGCTTGACCCTTAGCCTGATTAAAGCAGTAGGTAAAGTTTGATACCAATGAAAATTTGTTTCTTGACATAATTTAACAATTTGTTGCTTAATGAGATGATTCACCTTTTCTACTTGCCCACTTGCTTGGGGTCTATAGGGCATTTGTAGTTGCCAATTGATTTTTAGTGCTTTACTTATTGCTTGTACAATTCGTGCACAAAAGTGTAAACTCCTACCTGAAGAGATGCTCTTAGGCATTCTAAACCATGGTATAATCTCATTCAACAAGATTTTAACCACTCTTTTGATTCATTTGTTCTACATGGGAAAGCTTCAGGCCATCCAGAAAATGTGTCAGTCAAAACTAAGAGATAACAGGACCCCCCCCCCTTTTCTTGGGAGTTCAGAGAAATTAATTTGCCAAATTTCACCTGGGAAATGCCCTTTGCTTATTGCCCCTTGGTGTGTTTTTGTTCCAGTATTTCAGACAAAGTTCACATTGAGATGTGACTTGCTCTATTGTGGTAAATAAATTTGGTCCTGCTACTCTGGTCCTTAAATGCTAATAGAGTGAGTCTAAGCCCAAATAAGTTTTATCATGTTTTACTTTTACAAATTGCCACACTAATTTTTCTAATAGTATTAACTGACCTGTTTTTAGTTAACCTCACCCATTGTCTAACAGCTTACCTTCATTTTCATGTATCCACTTATAATCTGTTTCCTGATATTCTACTTGTTGATCTGTGTCTAGTTCTTCTTGCACTAAAGCTGCTACTGGTAGTTCTTTACTTCTTGCAGCAGCTAATTCAGCTTCTGCATCAGCTTCTCTGTTCCCTATTTCCAGGACAGTGTTACCTTTCAGGTGTCCTCGGCAGTGCATAATTGCCACCTGAGAGGGGAGTTGTACAGCTTCTAGTAATAGTAGAGTTTCTTCAGCATATTTCACAACTTTTCCTTGAAGAGTTAAAAGTCCTCTTTCTTTCCAAATTGCTCCATGAGTATGAACTATGCCAAAGGCATATTTGAAGCCTATCCAGGTGTTAATTTGTTTTCCTTCTGCCAATCCTAAAGCTCGAATGAGAGTCATCAGTTCTGCTTTCTGGGTTGAGGTTCCTGCGGGCAAAGGATTTGATTTGATTACCTCAGTAGTGGTGGTCGCTGCATACCCAACCATCCTCACACCTTGTCTTATGAAACTGCTGCCATTGGTAAACCAGTCTTCTGCATCCAGGGGTGGTTCTTCTTTAAGGTCCAGGCAGCTGGAGCACACTGCTTCAATGGTTTCCAGGCAGTCGTGCATGACAGGTGCAGCCAAGATTCTTCGTTCTAGGAATGAAGCTGGGTTAACAATGTTAGTCACCTGAATGGTTATGTCATCTGATTCAGCCAGGATTACCCGATATTTCAGAAATTGGGAGGGTGACAGCCAATGATTTCCTTTGTGTTCCAGTACCGTAGACACAGTGTGGGACACTAACACAGTCATTTTCTGTCCCATTGTACATTTCCTGGCTTCTTCTATATTTATGGTCATTGTTGCTACTGCCCTTAGGCAGGTGGGCCATCCTTTGCTTACTTCGTCCAATTGCTTGGAGAAGTAGGCTACTGCTCTTTTGTGCGGCCTCAGTTGCTGAGCCAGGACCCCCAGAGCCATTCCCTGTCATTCATGCAAGAACAACCAAAAGGGTTTCCTTACGTCAGGCAATCCCAACGCCGGAGTCCTTATGGGTTCTCGCCTCAGTTGTTTGAAGGCTCCACTTGCTTCAGGGGTTCAGACTAGGTTGCCCTTAGTTATTTTCAGCAGGTCATATAAAGGCTTTGCAATTAGCCCATACTGATATATTTATAAACAACACCAACCTGTCATTCCTAGAAAGGCTCGAAGGTTTCTCACCATCTGTGGTTTCGATGTCTGGCAGATGGTTTCCTTTCTTGTTGTCCCCAGAGATCACTGTCCTCTCGATACTTCATATCCCAGGTACATGACTTTCTCCTGGACCAGCTGAGCTTTCTGTTGAGAGACTTGATAACCATTTAAGTCCAAAAAGTTTAAGAGGTTTACTGTCCATTGGACACATTCTTCTTGTTTTTCAGTAACAATCAATAGATCATCCACATATTATAAAAGTACACCCTCTTCCGGTGGTGACTGCCATTGTTCCAATTCTTTAGCTAATTGATTCCCAAAAATTGCAGGAAAATTTTCAAACCCTTAAGGTAACACTGTCCAAATGAGCTAAGTTTTCCTTCCTGTGGTGGGATTTTCCCACCTGAAGGTAAATATCCTTTGACTTTCCTGTGTTAAGGGAAGGCAGAAAAAGGCATCTCTTAAGCCTAATACTGTGAACCAATTAGACTTTCTTTTAATATTGTTAATAGGATACATAGGTTTGTAACAGCTGCATGTATGTTTTAGCTATTTTATTTACTGCTTTTAAATCCTGAACAAACCTATGTGTTCCATTTGGCTTCTTGACTGGTAAAACTGGGGTGTTGAAATTTGATTCACACTCTACAAAAGTCCTAGTTCCAAGAAGTTATCTATTTTCTAGCCTCAGTGCATATTGCTTCCTAATTACTGGGTTTGCTCCTGGTTGTAATTCTATTTGAATGGGAACTGCCCTTTTCGACTTTCCTGGTGTTTCAATAGCCCAAACTCCTGAGTATACCTGATCTAAAATTTGATTGACATTTGAATTATCCTGGCTTGGCTCCACATAGCTCATTGCTAAATTCAGAGCTGCTATTAATTGTTCTTCCTTTACCTTAAATTCAGTTTTACCTTGTTTGAATTCTATTACAGCTCCCAAATTTTCTAGTAGGTCTCTGCCCAATATGGGTTTGGATAAATTTGATAAATACAAAAACTGATGCACTCCCATTTGTTTTCCAATTCTGAACTTTAGGGGTTTCAAAAGAAAGCTTTTCTGATTGGCCAGTGGCACCCACGACTTAAACATAGTTATCACTTTTAGGTATTAATTCTTGATTCAAAACAGAAAATGTAGCCCCAGTATCAATTAGAAAATCTAATTCTTCTTTTTCTTCCCCTAGCTTAATTTTTACCAGCAGGTCCCCTAGGTGCTGGCCCGTCGGCCCCCCCCTTCACTCAGTACTCTGTAAGCAACAACAGCCCGTCCTGTGCCTGTATTTCCAACTGTTAATTCAGGGCATTCTTGCTTCCAGTGTCCTTCTTTTCTACAATATGCACACTGGTTCTGACCCAACCTTATCTGTCGGGGAGGCAAACCTTACATCTGTTACACAAGGTTTGTACATATAACCAACAGTTGCTAAATGGACAAATCTTAATTCTAGGTCTTATCCAAAGTGGTGTGCTTATAGTTAACTCTTCAGCACTACCTCTCACATAGCAATTCTTAGCATGATAATACCTTTAACTATGTGCTCCTGGATGTTTCAAGGTAAGCAGGGTATATCAGGCACACAATAACTTTTCCAAAAACAAACAAGACAACCTTATTTCCCTCAAAATAAACAATATTTGGCCAAATACAAACAAAACCAGACCAGACCAGAGGGGACATTCCCCTGGGAGAGCGTCCTCTCCCGTATCCCTGCAAGGGACGGCATCCCGCCTTCGACTTATGGGAATCCAGAACCAGAACCAGAATAGACAAAACCAGAAACCAGATACAAATACCTTTTATCAATAGGCAGTGTTCTTGTCCAGACCCCGCAAGAAGCCACCGAAGAACGGAGCCCCTTGGGGTAAAAAGACTTACCCGAGGGCGCCCAAGGGGGTCCCATCCTCCGAGGGATTCCGCAACCAGGTGGAGAAGGTGTCCTGCCGCAGGTCGCCAAATGAATCTGAAAAATCGGCCCGTAAAAACTGCTCAGAAACTTTTTTATCTTTCAGCAGCAAGGTATTTGTTTATTCAATGTTGGGAGCAAGCCAGCTCACGCTGGACAAACTTGCTCAACTTGCAAGTGCAAAACTAAGCCATTTTATACACTTTAGATACATGGTTACATCATTTATTATACATATTAATAAGTAGGCTGGTCTCTGGGCAGAGTCTTTCCAGACATGTGCAGTCTTCTACTTTAGGGGTCTTCTGCTCAAGCCTTCATCCCTCTGGTGGTCGCCATGGACGTCTTCCTCAATTTGACCTCTTCAATTAGGTGACCTGAATTCTTCAAGCTTGCAAAATCCTGGCTCTGGGCCTTCTAGATCTTATTCAAATGTCTAGTTTACCTAATTTATTACTGTGTGTGTACTACTCCTATTCTTTCTATAATAAGGCCTTTGGTCCAGTGAGCAGAACAGAACATGATATTAACCAGTGCTCCTAAAATGTTCTTCTAGCAAAACAGGTATTGAGGTTTCTTAGCAGGCCAAGATATCTCAGTTAACTCTTCTAGGCCTGGCTCCTGTTTCAATGCCTCCGGTCATCAGGGCCGAGATGCCACCCACAGATGGGCACGAGACCGAGGGGTGGACTTAACCATGGATATCATTTCTCAAGTTATCCATGATTGTGAAACTTGTGCCGCTATTAAGCAGGCAAAAAGACTGAAGCCCCTGTGGTATGGTGGATGATGGGATAAGTATAAGTATGGAGAGGCATGGCAGGTTGATTATATCAAATTGCCACAGACCCGCCAAGGTAAGCGCTATGTGCTTACCATGGTGGAAGCAACCACCGGATGGCTAGAGACTTTTTCAGTGCCCTACGCAATGGCCTGGATACCATTCTAGGTCTTGAAAAGCAAGTCCTGTGGCGACACGGGACCCCAGCGTGCATTGAGTCTGACAACGGGACTCATTTCAAAAATGACTTAGTCACCACTTGGGCGAGGGAACATGGTATCAAATGGGTGTACCACATTCCATATCATGCACCAGCTGCTGGGAAGGTTGAGAGATGTAATGGATTGTTGAAGACGACTCTAAAGGCACTAGGTGAGGGAACTTACAAAAATTGGGATAAGAACTTAGCCAAGGCCACCTGGTTAGTTAACACCAGGGGTTCTGTCAATCGAGCTGGCCCTGCACAAGCAGAATCCCTCCACATTGTAGATGGAGACAAAGTTCCAGCAATCCACTTGAGGGGAATGCTAGGGAGAGCTGTTTGGGTTACCCCTGCCTCAGGCCAAGACAAACCCATTTGTGGGATTGTCTTTGCTCAAGGGCCGGGACATACGTGGTGGGTAATGAGGAAGGACGGAGAGATCCAGTGTGTGCCTCAAGGACATTTAGCCTTGGGGAAAAACTAACTGCATGTCCTGAGTTGTTGTGCTGGTTTAAAAGTTAACCAGCAAGGGAAAATGAACTCAATTCAAAAGAGAGATTTATAAGTCAGAATAACAATTTATTAAAATAATGCAATAAGTACAATTATACAGACAGACAATTGGTTTTAACCCACAAAACCCAAATGTATAACCCAGCACCCTAGGATATGAACAAGAGTGGTGTACCTCGGCCCACCCCCGAGTCCAAAGCAAAGGGAGAGGGGAAAAACCTGCTGGTGGGAGAGCTGCTGCAGTCTGGTCAGAAGTGGTGATTGCAGTCCAGTCGAGGGTGGTGGTCTCAGTCTGGTTGAACGCGGTGGTCTGCAGTCTAGTTGAAGGCAGTGGTCTGCAGTATTCCTCTGGATCCCACGAGAGCTGGCAAGGTTCTGAAACTCCCAGTTATATACTCTCCAGTTCAGGCGGGAGTGCTCAGTCCCTCCCTCAGAGTAGGGAATTCCATAAAAGGGCATGCGGATGCTCAGTCCCTCCTCCATAAAAGGGTATCAGAGCGGGGAATTCCATAAAAGGGTATAGGAACATCTTCCCACCTTGCAGGTCTCTACTGACAACAGTTTCTGGGAAATGGCATGGATGGCTATAGAATACACAGTTTTGGGTTGCACCCATCCAGTGATGAATTGGTCCCAGTCGTTCTAACCAGGACAGTTGTGTTTTACAGGAAACCAGTCACCAGACAAGAGAGAGACCTGAACTAAGCTGATGCCAGTATCCAATGATGAGACAGCCCAGAACGATGAAACAGCCCTAAAATCAGAACTGTAATTGTGACTGAGGAGACCAAAGATCTGGACTGAACTGAACTGGTGTCAGTGTTGATTTTTTTTCAATGACAAGACAACTGCGCCAGAGGACAAACAAGGACTACATCTATATATATGTATATATGTATATATATATACGCGGGATGTAGGCGAACGTGAGATATAGGTGTTACGTAAAAATAGTATGGAATAAGGGGTGGAGAATGTGGTAGTTTGGTCTAGGCCTTCCTTGGTGACCAGTTTGTAACCAAGGAAGTGCCCAGATTTACCCGGTATTCCCTACGATTTTTACATAATACGGGGTATAAGAAGAAAGGAAGAGAGGCCTTTGCCCTTTTCTTTCCTTCTGGCGGCTTTGGAGGTGTGGGTTTCCCTGCTGTTGAGTCTGTCGGGTTGGGGAGTGAGGCCTGGTAAGGCCTTGCTGACCTTGGGAGATGGAGGTTGCCGGCGATCGTTCCAGAGCGACTTTCTGTTGTCCCAAGGAGAGTAGTAAGATATTCTTTGCTAATTCTTTTAGTTGCTAGATCTTGGGCTATTGATTGGGATATATATATATTTTATTTTGGTTTTGTTCCTTTTTTTCCTTCCCCCTTCCCTTTCCCTATTGAAATTGTACATATATTTCATTTGTATATAACTGTAATATAAGTGTAAATATATTTATATATATTGCTTTAGCTGTCTCTCTCTCATTCTGGTTCTCTTGGGTTTTTTTCTCTTCTCCCCTGGGTTTTGGGGGGGGGACTTCTTGTGGTAAGGTTTGGAGATTTGGCAGGGAGCCAGCCTCAAACCATATCACAAGTATAAACATTGCATATTTTCACACAGTCTATAAGTATAAACATTACAGCTTGCAACTTCTAAAGTCATGTCAAGCAAGGCCTACAGAAAGCAGGAAAAATTGTTCGGAGAAATCTCTCTATTCCGGCCACAATTCCCCATTTCTGCTTTTGAACAATTTTTACTGTATTCTCGTAACATTCTTTATTATATCTATAACATATCAACAAACATAATTACTTAATTACTATTACTATTAACGAACTTAACAACCTATTGACCTTAGGGTTTGTGCTCTTTAACTTTTGCTGAAAGGTGCTACTAAATATAGGGTTTATTCTTGAAAGCCTTTATTCAATCTAAAACACTTCTGCAAATGGAACTCTATACAATTTAGGGTTATGTGTCTTCTGTTTTTATTTAAAGGTGTTTGTATATTTGTTCATCCAAAGGTGTTTGTGTATTTGTGTTCATATATTCACACACATACATACATACACTTTCATTTGTACACATTCACACGGTGGCCACCATCATACACACTGTCACGCAGACATACTTTTGAGTTCCATGTCAAAAAATTATAATTCTCTAGTATCTTATAATGATAATAATTTTCTAATACCTTATAATGTTAAAGTTTCTTAACCAAACAGATAAACTTTCTTTTACTAATGCCTATTGAGTAATTTAAAATTCACACAACACACTCTCTTAAATTCTTAACTTCTATAATTTATGTGCCTCAAAAATATACTAAAAAGGTGTGTATAATACTGAAAAATTGTGCTTAAAAAACTGTATTCTAATAATATTGAGGAAACTTAGCTACAACAGCTTCTAGTTGTGCTACTGTTACCTGCAACAACAACATCAACCTTGTTCTAAAGTACCAGCTTCTCTCCAAGGCTTCATCCATCGTGCAAGTAGTCAGAGAACACCTGTGTGCAAAAAACTTAACACATGAAAACACTTTTGCAAGTCAACTAAGGGGGCTGACACCCTTCTCTCTCCCCATTTCTGCTTTTGCAAAAGTGTTTTTAAAATTCTTAACTTACTAATCTCTTTACCAAATACCTTTGTGATAATAACAAAATTTTATAGCAGTTCTATTTTGTAATAGAGTATGTATATACTATCTATATCTTCTAACAATTCTGATAAAATTATAGGCTAATATGTCTAAAAATTTCACCTGCATGTTTTCATCTAGGTCAGGATGGGTATTAATTGCATGATGCAACTGATCAATAAATTTCCAAATGGCTCCGGTGGCCTCTGTCATACTGTAGTAAAAGACGGAGCTGTCTTATCATCATGTAACTCACAGCTGTGCTACAAAAGTTGTTTCAGCTGAAAAATACAGATTCTTTTAATAAGTATAAAGTAAGATATATAGGTGAAAAGAATTCCTATAGATCACTTAGGCTTTCAGTTAAATGCGATTTGTAAAAAAAGGCAATGTATTAATATTTGCTTTGGGATGCATAATAAAGCTTCAGGATTTTAACTGATTTTAACAATAAAGCAATAGGTTTTGTCAAAGCTGAGGAATTATCTATTAAAAGAATGAAACCACGAGATTGAAGAAATGATAACAATTATATCTGATTACACTAAAAAAAAAGGAAGTCTTTTCTACAGACTTAATTACTCTCAGCAACTCTAAAATTTCAATAAGTTTCATTCAAGATGTGATACATAGCATTTGTGAGTGTAAAATCAAAAGGAATACTGCTTAAAATCTCTAGAATGCAAACAAATCATACCAGTTAGTAAGTTAAAACTACAACAAAGAAATATTTTCTCTACAGATGAAGTGATCAAAGACTGCAAACAGTGAGCATTTTTCTCACCATTTATCAATTCTGCATATGCAGATTGCAAGTAAATACTAACACTTGGCAAAGAAGGTAGTCTCGTGTCAGGGCACCGCAGGAGTTTCTTGGTACTGGAAATGTGACAATCCAAGCTGTATTAAATGCTTCAGTTACAAAATTATTGTCTAGAGTAGCTTATAGAAAGACCAATGTGTACTATACACAGTTCTAAAAAAGAAAGATGGTATTGTACTGGCATAGTTAAACTGAAGCAAGTTTGTACATAAGAATGATGCACTGATTTAAAATTGTTACTTATTAGTTTATTCTTGCTTCACAATAGTGCCATATTTATGGGCAAAGTGGGCTCCAGTCTTAAGTAGATGCTTGGACTATCAGTCTCACAGGATTAGCAATTTTAAATTAAGGAAGAAGTTGCAAGAAAAGGTAATTTCATGCTTCGAAAAGAACTTTCATTCATTTCAAAGGCTTGGAACCTAGAACCATCAGTTCAGAATCCTATCCAAATGTTGATGTCATCAATGCATTTTAAAGCGGCTTTCAATTAGGTTAAATAAAGAAAATAGAAGCCAATGAAAAAAAGCTTAGTAAGAATTTCTATTTCTAGATAAAGCTTGCTTTAAATGCATAATCAGTTCTGCTAACTGTGGGATGTGATGCACATGACTGAGTTTATGTGTTTAGTGAGAGTTTTGTGCTGCTTAGTATGTTACTGTGAACAGTCAGCACAAAGATAATGTTATAAAAGAGTGGGTCTATAACTTCTACTCCTTCTAATTGAAAAAGTACATATATCGCATAAGTCATACTCAGTAACATTTGCTCTTGGCTGCAACAACATTTGCTTTCCTTTTAAAATGTTTTATCTGCCTAAATTCAAAAAAAATCCTTTTTCAGTTTTCTTAGCTCAAATGAGCATACAGACAAGGCAAGCATTCAGGGAACATTTTTTGTATTTAAACTCTTTCAATCAACAGTGTTGTAACTCAAGTCTCATCCAAGCCATAACAGGATCTTAAGAAAGCTAAATTGTATGCATGTGGAAATCTGTAGCAAAAAGAGAAGAAATATAAATTAGGTCAGTCTAACTGCTTCCTGTAAAGGACAAAAATATCTTATTCCTTCAGACTCCTTTCTCACTTACTCACAATGAAATGTGTAGACTGAAACTTCCAGAGGACTTGAAATATTAAAAACAGATTATTAAAAAACCTGATACTGTCACAAAATATCCAGATCCTTAAATTGAGTCCTTCAAACCAATGTTTGGGATTTAACCATTGAATGTTATCAGACAACTCCCACCAGACACTTTGTTCAGCTAAAGATCGAGTTTGAGACATCTGTGATTTTATTGCTTTAGCCAAATCTTGAATTTTGCCATCGATGTTTGTAGTGAAGGCGCCCTGCAAATGTGTTTGAACTTGTACCCAGTCAAAATGGCTGTCATTCCATACTCATGGAATGACACATAATCCTTTATGTTGGTGTTCCCAATCGCATTTTAAGGTCATCCTATTACTCATAGCATCTAGTCTATCCCTGATCCATATTAAAGCTGCTTCTACTGCTTCAAGCCTTGCTAATATTTGCTGGTCTATACTTGTTTGTGTAGCCATCGATACTGACATATTACCCAATACACTGACCACTGTATGCATGGTATGTACTGAATGGGCCAATGCAGCAGTAGCCATGGCTGCGGTAGCTGCTATGATTATTGCAGAAATGATAAAAGCAATTAGCCATCCGATGAACCTTTTCATCTAATTTCTTGATTATGTTAACAGTTTCACTAATTTACTATATCCAACATCATCCTCCCAGCTTCTGGTTAGGTTCACTGGGAGCCACAGTTCAGCTCTTCTGCACATAGAAATTATTACTGAAAAATTAAGAGTAGATACATTTTGATTTGTAATACAAATGAAATAATAAGGATTACTTACAGGTATTGCTAAAGTTAAAAGTAAAGTTAAAGGTATTGTTAGTATCACTAATCACAACGTCAGGTGCGGCCAAGAAGACATATGTGTGAGAGGTACACACTATGACTGAGTTATCATGCCAGTTAGTGAGAGTTAGTCAATACAAGGAGTTATCCCTAGAACAGTGTCCATGGGCTACATGTCTAATTAGAAATGGCATTGCAGCCTTCCATAGCTTGCTCACCCAAGGGCCAGAACTGTTTTTATATATTGCCTGCAGTACTGGTCCTGAGAGACCCCCTTCTGCCCATTTAAGGGTCTCCATTGTAAGTTGTGCAAAGTTTACAGGATGTGATGTGTTGGTGATCAAATGACTCCTCAGTCCCCAATCCATCATTTTTACCCCAGGTAATCCAATGTTTATTATCCCTGGAGCTGTTAGTCTACTTGGGGCAACTGCACAGCAAGTGTATCTAATGTGGTGCTTCGTGGAATTTTGCAAATGGGTAGTTGAGAGGGGGACAATTCCCCCGCTTCTTTGTCAATCAGGATATGATCAAATCCAGCCATAGAGAAAAAGGTTAAATTCCCACTGGTGTGTCCCCTATCTTCCCTTTGCAGATAGTATAAGTGGAATTTTTCTACAAATGGTAAACAGCCATTAATTGGTCTGTTGGCAAGACATACAGGTGGTAGATGTGTATAAAAGGTTTGGCTTCCATTACTTTTAATCCAGTCTTTTTTTTCCTCCAAAGAGCCACGAGGTGGCAGCCAAACACCCCCAGTCCAGTTAGTATCATTGTTAGAGAGTGGCATTTCTGCATTCCACCGTGTCACTGGTCGAAACATTGGAGGGTCAAGTATACGAGCCCGATAAACGTGAGACTGAGTTAGACTGAACAAGGAGACCCACATCACGCCATAAAATGCCCCTTTTACCATACTGTTGCTGGCCACTATGGCCAGATAGGCTAGGAAGATGTTTTGCGGATTAGATGTAGCTCCGACAGCCTCCATCATCTGTTCTGCCTGATCTTGCAATCTTTTCAAGCTTCCCCACATGATGTCCGGGTAGGCCTTGCACCGCTCGGCATTCCTTGGTCTCTTTCTAGGAGTCTTGAGGGTCAGCTTCTTCATTTGCGGAATCGGATTGCATGTCGAATCCGTCCAACTCATGATAGGGTTTTACCAGATGTGCTGGAAGCCAACAGGGTCCTGCAGATGAAAGAACACATGCATACCCCCTTCCCCACACTAACAACTCAACTGGACCTTGCCATTGAGCATTCCCCTGTGGATCCCTGTATAATACCTTTGGCTTTTGTTCATGTAATGATGGCATGCTCTACTACAATTAAAGTGATTCAAATTCAAAAAATTAAGAGTAAATACAGCTTTGTCTAATTGTTCCTGGGGTGTCATATTCCCCCTGTTTTAAGAGCATAGCCTTTAACACCGAGTGGTGCTGTTTGACAATAGCTTGCCCCTGTGGGTTATGTGGTATGCCAGAGATGACGAACTCCCCATTGTTGCAAAAAATTCCACATGTCAACAGCCAAATACCCGGGACCATTATCTGTCTTAATTTGCCACGGCAGCCCCATCGTTGCAAAGCATCGAGTCCAATGTTGATGCACATCACTGGTTTTCTCTCCAGTGTGAGCAGATGCACACAGAAAGCCCGAGAATGTGTCAATTGTGACATGGATGAAGCGAAGCCGTCGAAATGCTGCAATATGTGTAACATCTGACTGCCACAAATCACTGGCCTGTAATCTCTGGGAATTAACTCCTTGTGGAGGGATAGGAGACGATATTTTCTGACATTCCAGACAAGTTCATACGATATCCTTAGCCTGAGCAAATGTAAGGCTGAACTGTTTGTGTAAACTAAATGCATTTTGATGGAAAAAGGAATGCAAAGCTCTCACATAATCAAACTGCAAGGTTGCCACCGCAAATCAGTCGGCAACTGCATTCCCTTCCATAATAGGACCAGGGAGAGAAGTGTGGCTGCGAATGTGCAAGATGAAAAATGGGGCTGTCCTTTTTTCTAAAAGGACCTTGAGTTGGACAAACAATTCAAAGAGAATTTTCTGATTTAATTCCTTCAGCAGAGTTGAATGAATTCTTTGTACAACACCCACCACATACTGAGAATCAGCAATAACATTAATTGCTTCAGTTTTAAACAGAAAATTACTGCACGAAGCTCGCACTGCTGCATTGAACTATTTTCTCGGGTGTAAGCATGTTTCCATATCCCTTTTTCTTGCCATGCTACGACAGCCTTTTTTGTATTCCCAGACCCGTCTATAAACACATTTCTTGCACCTGGGATAGGCACAGGTGATAAGAGTACATTCAGGGTTAAAAGGTAATTGCACCATCCTGTGCAACAATTTATCTGCTGACAAAGAAAAGTTTCCCATGAAATCAGCTAGAGCAATTTGAAAGCATTCTGCGTTTTGCAACAGATACTCGTAATCTTTGACTATGAGAGGCAAATGCAGACAAGCAGGATCATATCCCATAAGCTGCTGGCACTGATATCTTCCCTGCTTAATTAATTCTGCACATAATTCCTGCACTGGGGTTATTGTTTTCTTTGGAGTATGTGACAAGAATATCCATTCTAAATGTATGACACTGTGCTCGTTAAGCTGTCCCAGCAGTGCAGAAGGGTATACTGCCATAGGAAAAACAATCTTATGGGAAGGTCAGGCTCGACTCGGTCCGCTTTGTGCGAAGCAATTTGCTGACTAAGGAGGCATATAGCTTCCTTTGCTCCCTTTGTTAAGGTGCGCGGTGATGTCAAATCACTATCGCCCTTTAATAAATCAAATAGACTCTTCAGCTGCTGTGTAGTGATGCCTAGAAGTGGACAAACCCAATTAATTAAACCCAACAGTTTCTGTAAATCATTCAGCGTCTTTACCACTGGCTTTAGAGTCAATGGCTGTGGCATGACAGACTGCTCGGATAATATCCAGCCTAAATATTTCCATAGTGGGCATGTCTGGACCTTTTCAGCAGAAACTTGTAACCCATTAGCTTGCAACTCCTGCAATGGCTCCTTCAGTGCTATATTTAATTGATCCTGTTGCTGAACACATACCAAAATGTCATCCATATAGTGATAAATAATGCAAGAGCTATACCTCTCCCTGATGGATTTCAGCACAGCCGCCACATAAGCCTGGCACGTTGTAGGACTATTCATCATACCCTTTGGCTACACGACCCATTGATATCGTTGCATGGGCATTGCATTATTAATCACAGGCAAAGAGAAGGCAAAATTAACACTGTCCTTGGGATGTAATGGGATTGTGAAGAAGCAATCTTTAAGATCAATGACAGTGAGAACCCAGTCTCTAGTCAATAGGGTCGGGACAGGAACCCCTGGCTGTAACAGTGCCATAGGCTGCAGTACAGCATTGATGCCTCTGAGACCATGTAACAACCGCCACTTCCCATTCTTTTTTGGCATCACAAAAATGGGAGTATTCCAAGGACTCATAGATAGAATTATGTGCCCTGCATTCAGTTGCTGTTGTACTAATTTATGTGCCTGAATGGCCACTGATCGACTCAAACTGGCTTATCAGTTAACCATGTCAGTTTGAGCAGGGGTTTGTCAGTGGCCACTTGCATAAATTTGCAGGCTGAGTCACAAGCTGCCCATTCCACTGCTCTAGCAAATCTCATCCCCACAGGGAGATCAGAGTGCTCAAAACAAAAGACTGAAACCAGGCTATCTGTCCTCCTGGACTACGTGCTGGCAAAACATGCGTACTCTGCTTAGGTATCTCAATACCCCTGATTCCCAAATGATATGTTGTGTATCTTTCAGCAGCCAGGTCGCAGGCCAGACTCCAGCCAAAATTACAGAGACATCCACCCCCATATCAAGCAATCCTATTATATCCCTATCCTTTATGTGCAAAGTTAGCATAGGCTGCCGGCTCGTTATTTCTGCCGCCCAGTTTATTTGACCATCAGTGCTTCCAAATCCACCTCTCGCTCTCGTGTGCTGTTATTAGGGACCCAGAAGGGCATCAATAAGAATTGAGCTACTCCCTGCCCTTTACTGAGTACAGAAAAGCCAGACAAGGTAGTAAGCATTACTTTTATCTCCCCTTGATGATCTGAATCAACAAGACCAGGCAGCACTAAAACACCTCGTTTCGATATGCTGGATCTGCCAATAATTAATCCTGCCATGCCTTGTGTGGCAGTTTGAGCCACGTTAGAAATCTAGAAATCCAATTTTCAGGCTTCTCCACCCCCTCCCACAATTTATGCCAACACCGAAGAGAAACTTTCAGGCCAGAGGCTTCTATAGGGGAAGGGGGAAGTATATACATTTATTTACACAAATAAATACTATACAAACTAAAAACAACTATATATATATTACATCTCTATCAATCAGTCCTTTCAAGCCCCTCCTTTAAGTTTAGTCCAGGAAAGAGCCTTTTCAAGGCTGGAAAGTAACCAGTCCCTCTGTGGGAGTGTTCTGGGCCTGAACGTTCCCCCCTCACCAAGTTCCAGTTGTTTGTTGCAGTCTCTCCTCCTCATGAAGTCCAGGAAGATAGCTCTGAGTCCTTGCTCTCCTGCTGCTGTGTGATCTCTCTCTCTCTCTCATACCTTGGTTCGTAGGCTGCTGCAGTGTGGTTCTGCTTATCAAGTGTCCATGTCCTGGCATGTGTATTTCTCCTCAGGTTTTCGGTTGTCCTGCGTGGCAGAGACATCCTCCGGGTCCCTTCTCCCTCTCTCTGGGCGGGGTCCGTCTCCAATTTTGCTTGGGACTCTTTCTCCCGAGTGCCGGGCCTACCTCCACAGCCCGTCCACTTGGCTCAGCTTCAATGCTGAGCCTCTCCTCCACTTTCCAGCAGAGGGAAAGTCCCCCTCCACAGCTTAGCTGTAGAAAAGGAGGGGGGAGAAGGTTTGGCTACAAACGTCTGCCTCTCCTCTTACCTCAGGTCAGATTCAGGTGCTCACGTGAGTCTCTTCCCTCACTGCACACACTCAAAATGCTGCCTCTAACTCTGCTCTGGGCTAGGCAGAGCTGGGGGGGGGGGCCGCAGGGCTCTCCTCTCCCCCCCGGAGGGGAGAGAGGGAGCCCAGCCACCCCCTGGCCTTCCACACCTACACGCAGCAGACACCAACAGCCCAAGTGCCAACACAGAACTCTTGCCAACAGCTTCCGGTGGGCTGTGTATATATGATTTTCAGCAGAAGCGAACAACATGAGTGGTGATTGGCTCTTCAGGGAACACTGCCCTGGCACCCAATCACCTGAGTCCCCCTCTTCTCGAGGGGGGGACCAATCTCAAACCATGACAACTTGGGGTAAGGGTTCCCATACATCGGTGCCTACTAAAACAACCTCCATAGAGGAGTTACTTCTGAGGCAATGGCCAAGTCCAATCTGATGCTGCCTGAGGTTGTGTAGTAGGGAGGGTTTAGACCATACTGAATCTTGAAAACCATGACACCATTGGAAGCTCAACAAAACTGATATTTATTACCAAGAGGTGGCCAACAAAATGAACAAACCCAAAAAGGAGGAAGGGGAGAGAAATAAGCCCCCAGCACGACCTCCCCAGTTACCCAGCTGTTGCCCATAAAGTTATCTTACCGACCTAGCATGCCTATAATTACCTACAGCAGAAGCTGCATCCTTGGAGAGTCAGTAAGTTCACAAACTGGCAGGCGTCCCTGCCAAAGGCAACGTTGTCCTTGTTGTGAAGCTAGCTCCCTTCCAAGAAAGCGCTATCTGCTTTTATACAATTAATTGAGTGACCTCAACCTACGCAGGTGTGGCCATCACTGCCCAGTCAGAGGCCCTCAGTCCCACCCCCTATTATGTAAGTGCATCTCTTCTGCGCATGCATGAGAACTTCGGAAATCCCCTAATGCACACGCAGTATGCTTTGGGGGTCTTTCTTAATTGAGTCTGGGGGCGAGCCTTCCTCCCCTCCTCTTCGATTTCTCCTTCAAATGCCCTTGGCAGACAATGAACCAATAGTAAAACACCAATTAAAATAGTTTATACAGAAGTTCTCCCTCCAAGGACGAATTCACTGTTTTATCAGTGAACTTGGCAGGGAGAATATAAACTACTACAGGTGGCTGGGGCCAAACACAGATCAGAAGTATCAGCATAAATTCACCCTGCTACAGGTTGCTACCGATAAATCAGTGACGTGGGATTTGGTCACTCTCCAACATGAGTATATATACATTATATACACAATTCTAGCTCTCTCCTATGGTAAAGCAATATATTTACATTACATCAAATCCCTCCTTTCCCTCCAATAAAAGTTCAGAAGGGAAAAAGGAAAGATCCTTCTCACTTCCAGGGCAGCAGTGTCTCTCCTCTTCCAGGCAGCAGTCGTAGCTGGATTTGTCGTAGCTGGAAAATCTCTCTCTCCATTACAATACAGGGGTTTTCTCTCACCCCTTGGCCCTTTGGCTCCAGTCGAAGGTCTCTCTCTCCCGTGGACTGTGAAGGCAGGGACAAGGCTCGCCTCATCACGGACATATCACAGAATGCAAGACGTCCCATGAAAGTCCCTTCCTCGAGGAGTTGAGTTCCCTCGAGTCAGAACGTTTAGGGCAGCTCTCAGTTCAGTCTTTGCTCCAAGCGTTCTACCAGAGTTCCTTTGCTCTGTCTCAATTGCCAACGTGGTAGCGGGGGGGCAAGGCCTCTTCCCCTGCATTCCATCCTGATCCAGCTCCAGAACATCTCTGAGCTTCTCAGCTCCTCTCTCCAGTGCTGCTCTCATTTCAGGACTCCCTTCAAATGGAAGTCCACCCCCTCCTTCTAAGAGGGGTCTCCAAGGGTTTGGGGAAATAAAGCCAGGCTCACCCCCAAACAGCCTCCGCTGAGCTTGGTCCTCTCTCTCTCCGTTGGATAGCTCTGCGTTTCTCAGCTTGGTTCTGTGCCATCTCTGCTGCTTGTTATCTCTTTTGGCTCTCAGCCACAGTTCTCTGTTCAGTACTGCTCTGCCACTGCTTTCAGTGTCTCTGGCTGTCCACTCACAGCAAGGAAACTTCCCCCAGCTCTTAGCTACAGTACTTGGCCCAGTTTAACACTGTTCCAAGTTCCTGTAGCCCCCAGCCAGGGGCTGGAGGGCCTTGGCCCTCAGCGGGGCTCCTGACCCCTCTCTTCTCGTGGTCTCAAACCATGGCTGCCTCTCTTCTAGCTATGTCATCTTCCTTCTTCTTCAGTCTGTTATAATATGTTGATTTCAAAGGAGCGAAATGTAGCTTCTGATTGGGCCCTACACCAAGAACACCACCCCCTCGGGGATTACCACTTTCCAACTCCAGGGGAAAACTCTTTGTACCCCATGACAGGTGTTACTATTACTTCTAATTGGCTTGGCCTTGGCCAGCGGCAGGAAATCCCTCCTGGATCTGGCTGGCATTGGCTCCACGGGACAGGGGAAGCTTTTAGCAGTTTCCAACAGAAGTCACTCCTGTAGCCCCCCCCGCTACCAAAACCCAGCCACAGAAACCCACTACAACATGTCAAAATTATTTGAAATTAAGCAGAATCTCAGGGAATAGCCTACTGAATTTTCAAATTGTCTGAAAGAAACAGCACAAGAATATACTAATATTGATCCTGAAACAGAGGAGGGAAGGACTCAACTGGCCCCCATATTTGTGGGGCAGTCCTCAGATGACATTAGGAGATGATGCCTTAAGCCCCTATTAGTTTTTATTTTTCTAATTTTTGTAAAGCTTTATAAGTTTTATAAGTAGTAGAAGTAGATTTTAAAAGCAGCAGCCCTTATCCCTCCACCCCATAGCACCCTTTAGCTTACAATTCCTTAATCCTCTTAACCCATTCCATGTATCCTATATCAATCCTACTCCCAAACCCAGTAGAAATGTTTAGTCTCTTGTCAAGGCAAGACCTGTTCTGTTTGGGGAACGCTTGTATCTTGGTCTCAACCGCAGGACAGAGTCAAAGAACTGGGTGACTCTGTGCTCTCTGTACCCCGAAGAAGAAGACTGATGAAGAGAGGCTCTCAAAATGCACCCCAGACTCAATTCTAAGGGGTGGACCAGGGGGTGGACCAGAGCAAAAGTTACAGGGTGGACACACTTGGGATTGGACAGATATTGTTATAAAATGTAACATCTCAGGCACAGCCGGGGCACGTCGTGTAACATCTCTTGCCTTGGCACAATTAAACCCTTTCCTTATCTCACCCTCGATTAACGACTCCTGACTTTTTTCTTAGCACCAGCTGAGCAGGCATCAGCTGTTGGCCCAAACGGGGAAACCTGGACTGGAACTTCTTCAGACTGGAAACTTTCATCGTGCAGGAATTCCTCATCAAGTTGGCTTTTATCTGAGATAATTCCCGCCCTGGTCTGAGAAGCCCAGCTCCACAGAACCCACGGAAGCAAGCACGGAACATAGAGGTGAGATAAGAAAAGGCAAAATAAGGGAAAAAGGTACCTGGTTTAGTTAGTAGCTGCGGGAAAGTTTTGTGTTCCCGGGAGGTAGGGAACACGGGGGACTGGAAAGTTAACTTTAAGACTTGGGCCCTTCATAGTCGCGGGAGTCGCTTTCCAGTCAGCGGACGGGAAGTCCGCCCACCCAGGTCGGGGCGGTTTTCAGCCTAGGGCTTTTTTGTTTGGAAGGGATGCCTTCCGGTGTGCTCTGACGCTGTGGGGAGAGCCGGTGGAGGCTCTGAGAGTCAGTGTGACTCGGAACAATAGCGGAGAGGTTACTGTAACAACCTTGTAACCCCAAGGTAGCAAGTTTGAATCCCGGTGTGTGGTTGTGGTCTGTTTGTGTTTTGCAATCATGGGTTGTGTGGATTCAAAATTTAAGATCCCTAAAGAATCCCCCCTGAGCCTGGTTTTAAAACATTGGAAGACTTTAACTGGTTCTGAGACAACTTTAAAAAAGGAAGAACTGTGTAGGCTGTCTGTGGATGCATGGCCGTTGTTTGGACAAATGAGAGGGGTAGCGTGGCTGGAATTTGGTCCGTTTGAACTGGACATAGTGTTTCGGTTAATCTCGCTTCCTCATGTAGAACAGAGGTGGCAGGAAATTCGATATGCAGAGCTGTTTTTGTTTTTATTAACACACCCTGAATTGGGGGTAGGAGATAAGAGGAACGAAAGTTCAGGAGAGACGGAAAAATCAAAAATGGCTTTAGGAAAAGGGAAAAGGAAAGATCGAGTTAAGGTTGCTCCTGTCCCACAAATTTTATTTAAAAACACCGGAGAAGATGATTTAGATGTGTTAATATCACCTGACAGGAGAGAAGGTAGCCCGGAGGCTGGGCGGATTGGACTCCCCGCTGCAGGGGCAGCAGGGGGGGCTGGAGCTGCAGGAATGGCGGCTCCTGGACCGGCTCCTGCAGGCACTGGGGGAGCTGGGCAGGCGGGAGCCGCGGGATGGCTCCCTGGTGTGGGTATGGCTGCGCCGGGGGAATCGGACAAGTTGGAGCCTCCGGAGGAGTTGGCTCGGGGGCGACGGGAGCCGCTCCGGGCACGGTCAGCACAGGATCTGCTGCCATAGCAACGGGAACAGGAGCAGGCACTGCGGGAGTAACAGGGCTGGGGCCAGCCCCGGCTGCAGTGGCAGCGGGTGGAGGAGCCCCAGGAGCGATAGCAGGAACAACCCCTGGAATTCCGGGAGGGGCAGGGGTGGTGCTGACAGGCGGGGCCTCTTTCCTGACTGACCTGGGGGGTGGGGCTGGAGCCACCCCCTTTCCCACGCTTCCCCCTGCCGAGGGGGAGCAGCCCACCTTTACGGGCGGGGGAAAGAAAGAGGAACGGAGGGAGTTTCCAATCTCTGCCTCTCATGAAGAGAGAACAGAGACGCAGAGACAGGGCAAGCTAGTTTCAGCTGCTGAGAGAAGGCAGAAGCGAGGTTTACCACCGTTTGATCAGGACACGGAAGCAGAGGGCGAATCAAGTGACAGCTCGGGGGAAGGGGAAGAAGACCCACCTGTAGTAAGACCAAAAACAAAGGGGAAGAGGGCCCGTGAAGCGTTAGCTGCCCCCGACCCGATAGCAGGTAGAACAAGAGCAAAGGATAAGCCACCGTTAGAAGCCCCCTTAAGACAAGCTGTGACCAATCAGGGCACAGTATTAATAAAGGTTCCTTTTTCACTGGTCGAGTTACAGCAATTGAAGGATTCTGTAGGGGCATATAGAGATAACCCAGACAAAGTGGCAAACTATGCGCAAAGAGCAATCAAAACTCAGAACCCTGACTGGTATGACCTGGAAGTTATAATGGACACATTATTAGATCAAACAGAGAAGGAGATGGTAAAAAGAACTGCTCGAACTGCAATTGAAATGTTAAAATCCTCTGGGCAATTTCCAGGGGAAGATATTAAGGACATCTTCCCCCCTGATGATCCCAAATGGGATCCTAACGTACCAGCAAGTTTGGAAGCACTGAAACGGTATCAGGACTGGGTAATTTATGGATTTTGGCATGGAGTTCCGAAGGCAATAAACTGGTCCAAAATGTACGAGGTTAAACAAGACACCAATGAATCACCCACAGACTTTCTAAACAGGTTGAAGGATGTTAGGAAATATACCGACATAGACATAGAGTCAGATCTGGGAAAGAAAAATCTGGTGTATTTATTTGTAGGGCAGTCCACAGATGACATAAGAAGAAAACTGCAAAAAGCAGGTGGTGATAAGAAGGATATTGGTGATCTATTAGATATAGCTTGGACGGTATATCGAAATAGGGAGCAGAAAAAGAGAATGAGGGTGATGGAACTAGAAGGTGGCTATCGAGAGCATCATAGGCGTAACCACAGGTATCACAGGTCTAATCGTCAGCAGGACATAACAGATGACAGGTGCTCTTATTGTAAAAAGAAAGGACATTGGAGAAAAGACTGCCTGGAACTGAGGAAAACTGAAAATCCTCTCCCCCCTCCACCACCAGCCCCCCAGCTGACTGTGAGTCAGGATGTATGAAGGGAACCGGAGGTTTCTTCCCCAGCAGAGCCTCTGGTCAAAGCTAAGCTGGGGGGGGAGGATGTTGAGTTCTTGGTTGATACAGGTGCAGCATATTCTGTGTTAAATACTGTGGAAGGGAAACTCAGAAATGAAACTATAACTGTGGTAGGTGCTACAGGGGTAAGTGAAACAAGGCCATTTTTTAAACCTTTGAAATTTAAATTGGGCAAGCACTGGGTAACTCATCAATTTCTTTAGATGTCAAATTCTCCTAGGCCTTTATTGGGTAGAGACTTACTGGAAAAATTAGAAGCTGAAATTAAATTCAGCAAGGGGGGAGACATAAAAGTTATAATTCCAGACACTAAATATATCGAGGCAGCTGCTTTCTTTATACAGGAAAATCATGGAGAGATCCCTGCAGAAGTTGAAAATGCTGTCATACCTTTAGTCTGGGCCAACGAGTACCCTGGGAAGTCAAAGCAAGCTGAACCAGTAAGCATCACACTCAGGCCAGGAGCAGTCCCGGTAAGGCAAAACCAATATCCTTTGAAACTAGAAAGCCGAAAAGGCTTAGCACCTATAATTGAAAGGTTTCTTAAATTTGGTTTACTGGTGGAATGTGAATCCAGATTTAATACCCCCATCCTACCAGTGAAAAAGGCTGATGGCAAAAGCTATCGACTAGTCCAAGATCTTAGGACCATCAATAAAATAACTGAGGACATCTACCCGGTGGTAGCCAACCCCTATACACTGTTAACCACATTGACAGAGGATTTAGGATGGTTCACTGTACTTGATCTTAAAGATGCCTTTTCCTGCATTCCTGTACATAAAGACAGCCAAGAAATTTTTGCCTTTGAGTGGGAAAATCCTGAGACAGGGAGGAAAACGCAACTAACCTGGAGAGTTCTTCCACAAGGCTTTAAGAACAGCCTGACAATTTTTGGGAACCAGTTGGCAAAAGACCTGGAGGACTGGAGAAGACAGCAGCAAGGAGTTGCCCTGCAGTATGTAGATGACATCTTAATTGCAACCAGGACCCGGGACCAGTGCATCGAGCTCACTGTAAGTCTCTTGAACTTTTTGGGGCTAAGTGGGTATCGGGTCTCAAGAGAGAAGGCACAAATAGCCAAAGAGATAGTCATCTACCTGGGGCTTGAAATCTATCGTGGGCATCGGCGACTCAGTACAGACCAAAAAGAGGCCATTTGCCGTCTCCCAGAGCCCCACACTGTACGAGAGATGCAGGCCTTCCTGGGAATGGTAGGATGGTGTCGGCTGTGGATAGCTAACTATGGGTTGCTAGTCAAACCTCTGTATGAATCCCTGAAAATGGCCAAAGAAGGAGTTGTAACATGGACAGATGAGACCAGAGATGTGTTTAAACAACTGAAACAGTCCTTGATGTCAGCTCCAGCACTAGGATTACCAGATTTAACTAAACCTTTTGAACTGTTCACACATGAGCAGTTGAATGTTGCTCTGGGGGTATTATCGCAGACTCTGGGAAGCCAACGAAGAGCCGTGGCTTATTTCTCTAAACAGCTGGACAGTGTTAGCCAAGGGTGGCCGGGGTGCCTGCGAGCTGTAGCAGCAACTGTTATCCTGATTGAAGAGGCCCGGAAGCTCACCCGTGGGCAGCATATCACCGTGTATGTACCCCATGCAGTTCAAGCCGTGCTTGAACAAAAGGGAGGCCACTGGCTGTCCCCCAGCAGAATGCTTAAGTTTCAGGTTGTGTTGCTGGAACAGGACGATGTTACTTTGAAAACAACATCTATTGTAAATCCAGCTATGTTTCTGTCCTCAACACTAACCGACAGTGTCCCTGAGCATGACTTTTTACAGACTGTAGAAGAGACTTACTCCAGCAGACCAGACCTGAAGGATGTGCCTCTGGAAAATACAGACTGGGAACTGTATACAGACGGAAGCAGCTTCATGTGAGATGGTAAGCGCTTCACAGGGTATGCAGTGACGACCAGAGATGAAGTGATCGAGGCAAAGGCCTTACCAGCAGATGTGTCATCCCAAAAGGCAGAACTAATCGCGCTGACAAGAGCCTTGGAACTGAGCAAAGGAAAGAAGGTAAATATCTGACTGACTCAAAATATGCATTTAGTGTTGTACATGCCCACGGAGCCATCTGGAAAGAGAGAGGACTACTGACAGCCCAAGGCAGTGGAGTCAAGCATGCAGACCAAATCCATGCACTCCTGCAGAGTATTTGGAAACCGGAAGAGGTAGCTATTATGCATTGCAGAGCCCACCAAAAGGGGAAAACAACTCCCGAGTTGGGAAATCATTTTGCTGATCAAGCAGCAAAAGGGGCTGCAGAAAAAGGCATCCTAGCGGTAGTACCACAAAGAGAAATTGACTTAACAAAATACACCCCTAAATATGATGAGAAAGACAATCAGCTAATTAAATCACTGAAAGCTGAGATCAAGGAAGGGGGCTGGGCTTTTACCCCTACAGGACAGGTTATAGTTCCACCACCGCTCCTTAGGGAAATAGCTCAACAGGAACATGAGGCTACCCACTGGGGAGCGGAAAACCTTCTAAAACACCTAAAGAAAACAGTAATAGGGACAGGTATGACTGAAGCTGTACAGTCCATAGTAGGTAAGTGTGAAATCTGTAAGCGAAATAACCCAGATGCAACAAAGAGAGTGGTACTAGGGGTAACAAAGGCTGGAGACCAACCCGGAGATTACTGGCAAATAGATTTTGATGAGTTACCACCATGGGGGGGGTATAAATACATACTTGTGTTGGTTGACACGTTCAGTGGATGGCCTGTAGCATACCCCTGACGCACTAACACAGCGAGGGAAGTGGTAAAAGCTTTACTTAACCACATAATTCCAAGGTTTGGGGTTCCTCTAGGAATGTCATCAGATAGAGGAACACATTTTACTGCGACAATAGTGAAAGAAGTATGCCGCATCCTGGGAATTGTCTGGGACCTACATACCCCCTATAGACCTCAGGCTAGTGGCAAAGTTGAACGAATGAATGGTACTCTGAAAATGCAAATTAGCAAAATTTGTCAGGAAACATCTATGTCGTGGGTTCAAGCTTTGCCACTAGCTCTGCTGAGGATTCGTATTCAACCAAGGCAGAGGGATAACATAAGTCCATATGAAATACTGTATGGAAGACCATATCAGGCACCACACATACCAGGGGATGTACACATAAGAGGGAGAACCGATTTACAAAAATATTTGATTGCTTTAGGCTCTACTTTGCAGAAGCTCCAGAAGGTCATCGAGTTATCCAGACCCATAGGACTGGACACCCCTGCTCATCCCTTCCAACCAGGAGACTGGGTCTACGTCAAGTGGTGGAACAGTGACCCCTTGCGAGCCAAGTGGAGAGGACCATACCAAGTCCTGCTGACTTCCCTCACCGCCGTCAAAGTTGCTGGCAGAGAACCCTGGTTCCACTATTCCAGAGTCAAAAGAGCACCAGCTCCCGGAACAACCAGCCAATCAGAACTGGACACCAACGAAGAAGATGTGGCATAGACTGTTTGTGCTGTGTATCTTGTTCATGCAACCGGTAAATATGAACCGAGTTTGGGATCAAAAAATGCATGTGGCCCTAGTCCAAAATGTGTCAAAAATACTTCGGAAAACTGAATGCTGGATTTGTACGCAAGTACCAGCAATTGATGATGAGGATAGTGACTGACCCGTAATTGGCATTTTACTAAATGGGACAAACTTTGATAAGTCCATGATAAATTTCCCAGGGACCTGGAAGCCAGTTACAGAGGCTTATTATCCGGTGGCCCTAAGTAATGTAATTTCTAATCAGGATGTTGTTCCCTGCATGATTGTAAACGCTACAGGAAAAATCATTCTTCCCCCCTACTGTGATAAAAACAATTCAAAAGAAGGGATAAACCCAGAAATTGTTGCAGGGATGGCACAGTTCCCTTTGAGATTAACTCCTCCCCAGGGTTCAGGATGGTATTGGATTTGTGGAAAGGAGGCCTGGAAAGTTTTGCCCCTTGATAAAGATCGGGCCTGTGCCCTAGGGGCAGTGATCCCATATAACAATTCTCGACCCAATTGATGAAGAGGAATGGGAAAAACCCTATCCAAAAAGGGTGAAAAGAACTAACAATCCCCTTATTGAGCACCCTACAATTTTCCACAGCATAGTCAGAGCTTTAGTCCCATCTCTAGGAGTGAGTGAATTGGAGAAAGCAATTGTAAACATTTCAGCTGTCATGGAAGACATTCAAGATCACACTTTGGATGCAATTGAAGCCCTAAAAGAACAATTCCAAAGCTTGTCTCATGTAGTGGTACAAAATCAAATGGCCCTCAATTTCTTGTTAGCCTCACAGGGAGGCGTGTGTAAAGTTATCAACACCAGTTGCTGCTCTTACATAGACCAGACTGGTAGAATAATGATTTGGTTGCAATTCGAAATCAAACCAAAATCTTACACGAAATATCTCTGGATGATGTCTCCCTGGGTTTAGGAGATGTCCTCCACAAACTCACTTTATGGTTGCCGAATTGGACATGGATGAAACAACTGTTTATTCTAGTATTGTACATACTTAGTGTTAGCATAATAGCTCACTGCATGTACAGATGTTATAGTTGTTGTAGGTGTAGGTAGAGATTGGACGAGACCTTTGGGTTTTGTCCAGTCTCTAAGGGGGGACTGATGCCTTAAGCCCCTATTAGTTTTTATTTTTCTAATTTTTGTAAAACTTTATGAGTTTTATAAGTAGTAGATTTTAAAAGCAGCAGCCCTTATCCCTCCACCCCATAGCACCCTTTAGTTTACAAATTCCTTAACCCTCTTACCCCATTCCATGTATCCTATATCAATCCTACTCCCAAACCCAGTAGAAATGTTTAGTCTCTTGTCAAGGCAAGACCTGTTCTGTTTGGGGAACGCTTGTATCTTGGCCTCAACCGCAGAACAGAGTCAAAGAACTGGGTGACTCTGTGCTCTCTGTACCCCGAAGAAGAAGATTGATGAAGAGAGGCTCTCAAAATGCACCCCAGACTCAATTCTAAGGGGTGGACCAGGGGGTGAACCAGAGCAAAAGTTACAGGGTGGACACACTTGGGATTGGACAGATATTGTTATAAAATGTAACATCTCAGGCACAGCCGGGGCGCGTCGTGTAACATCTCTTGCCTTGGCACAATTAAACCCTTTCCTTATCTCACCCTCGATTAACGGCTCCTGAATTTTTTCTTAGCACCAGCTGAGCAGGCATCAGAGGAAATTACAAAAAGCTAAGGGACAAGATCAGTATGATTTAGGAACATTGTTGGATGTTGGGAGAATCAGCAGGAAGCAACTAAGCCGAAAGCAGTTGCAGTTATGGAAGGAATCTCTAAGGGAATGGTGCCCCTGGGGAGAGAAAGAGGACTAGAGCAGGGACAGGCTACCTCAGATCCCCCCCTCCGCCCCCAGGAGACTTGGTATCAATCAATGGGCATACTGTAAGAAAGATGGACATTGGAAATGGGATTGTCCTCAATTGAAACTTAAGAACCCTCTGAAACCTCCCATGGCCGTCCCCGATGATGACTGAGGGGGACTGGAGGATTCTTCCCCAGCAGAACCTCTGGTTGCAGCTAAACTGGGGAATGAAAGAGTAGAATTTTTAGTAGATATGGGAGCTAGTTACTCTGTGTTAAATACAGTAAAAGGAAACTTTAGTAACAATTCTGTAACAATTGTCGGTGTGACAGGGAATCGCAAAACTCAGCCACTTTTTTAAAACCCATTGATTTTAAATTAGGAAAACAGTGAATGACTCACCAGTTTTTGTATTTACCTAGTTCACCAAAGCCTCTCCTTGGGAGAGATCTACTAGAAAAATTAAAATGCCAAGATCGGATTTAAAAATGGCAAAATACAGGTTATTATTCCAGAGCCTAATTATGTGGAAGCTTCTATTTTTACATTGCAGTATCCAAAATCAGAAATAATCCATCTGCCAATATCACTTGAGGATGCAGTGATTCCGATGGTATGGGCTGGAGAGGTGCCCAGGTCATCCAAAGGAGCAGAACCCGTGAGAATTAAATTGAAACCTGGAGTGGGATTGGTAAGGCAAAAGCAATACCCTTTGAAAATAGAAAGTTGTAAGGGGTTATTGTAGCAAGCCAGCATGAGAACAAGAAAGGAGAAAGTCAGAGAGGCCTGGGAAATGTCTAGATGACCTTGTATTGTTTATCTAAAGCCTTGATTTACTGTCCAGGGAATGGAGCTGAGCTCTTGGTTTGCAATTTCCCATGCAGGTGGCTGCGTACGTGGGTAGCTTGAAACTCCAAGGTCTGTGTGTGCGGTGTCTGCGTGGTTGGCTGACCTATGTGTATGATTGATATGTGACTTGCAGCTGTGTTCTGTCCTGATTTGCTTAACCACTCCCAGTTGAAAGTGAAGGATATAAAAACCCTGTATCCTTAGCAATAAAGGGATTTCTGTCCATCAAGCCAGAGGTCCGTGTGTCATTTCGTCACAGGTTATTACCCCTTGAAGAAAATTTATGAAATTTGGCTTGTTGAAAGAATGTGAGCCTGAGTTTAATATTACCATTTTACCAGTCAAAAAGGAAAATGGAAGGAATTACTGGTTGGTACAGGACCTTAGAGCTATAAATAAAATAGAAGATATACATCCAGTAGTAGTGAATGATTACACTTTTCTAACTACCCTAAATGAAAGTTTAAAGTGGTTTACAATACTAGATTTGAAAGATGCTTTTTTCTGTATCCCTTTGAGTTCTGAAAGTCAAGAGCTTTTTGCTTTCAAATAGGAAAATCCAAACACAGGGAGGAAAACCCAGATGACTTAGACAGTCCTCCCACAGGGGTTTAAAAATGGCCCCACAATATTTGGAAATCAATTGGCAAAAGAACTGGAGGAATGGAGAAATCAAAACCCTACTGGAGCCTTATTACAGTATGTAGATGACATTTTGATAGCCGCTGAAGCTAAACAGCAATGTTGGGATCAGACTGTGGCACTATTGAATTTCCTTGGACTGAGTGGATATGGGGTGTCCAGAAACAAAGCCCAAGTAGTCCAGACCACAGTAACCTACCTAAGTTTTGAAATTCTCCAAGGACAATGGAGGTTGGGACAGGAATGGAAAGAAGCAATCTGTCAACTCCCACAGCCACAAACAAAGGAGCCCCAGAGCATGATTGCTTATAGACTATAGAAGTGTATTCCAGCAGATCTGACTTAGGAGACAGCCCCTTGGAAAATCCTGATTGGGAATTGTTTACTGATGGGAGCAACTTTGTCCGGAATATAAAACGATTTTCTGGATATGCAGTAACTACCCACCATGAGGTAATGGAGTTGGGGACATTCCCCTCCAATGTTTCAACCCAGGAAACAGAACTAACTGCATTCACTCAAGCTCTGGAATTGAGTAAAGGAAAACGAGTTAATACTTGGACTGATTTGAGATATGCCTTTGAAGTGGCACATGCACATGGAGCCATCTGGAAAGAGAGGAGACTCCTGACAGCACAAGGAACGCTGATCAAAATGGCAAACAAATCTTGGACTTAATTGAAAATATCCAAAAACCAGCAGAGGTTGCTGTCATGCGTTACAGAGCACATCAAGTGGGTAAGACACAACCAGAACTGGGGAATCATTTAGCTGATAAGGCTGCCAAAGAAGCTGCAGAAAAAGGTCCATTAGAGAATCAAGTTTTGTCTTTAATACCCCTGATAGAGATACCTGTGGGAGCCCAAACCCAGCTTTCAGCAAAAGGCAACAAAGGCTGACAAAAACCTCATGATCTGAAGGAACTGGACCCTTCTCACAAGACCTGTTAAAGTTCTACCTTATGGATTAAGCCTGGCTCCAGCAGAAATCAGAAAGGACTTTTTGAGATGATTGTATCAGACCATGTCTAAACCCTTGTAATCCCTCTATCTCTCATGTAATCCTACTAGAAGAAAAATTAACTATTTGGAAACTGTAGTAAAAACTTGTGTAACTCCCCAATTAACATAGCCAGTCCCCTTCATTAACGTGTCCAGCCAGAGATGCCTTTAAATTGTGTTCTCGTGCCCAATAAAGGATTCCAGTTCCCCCAAAACTGGGATCATTTTAGCTTTTATTTTTCAGACCGCCACTGATACCTCTCCCAGTAGAAAAACCCGAGTATAGTGCTAAGGATTGTCAACTGATTGAAACCTTATAAGCAAAATTTGATCCACGAGGCTGGGCAGTTACCCCAAGTGGGCAAATAATAGTCCCTGAACCAATCTTGCATGAGCTAGTGGACCAGGAACATGAGGCTACTCACTGAAGTACAGAAAAATTATTGAAACATTTGCACAAGTCAGTTATAGGCCCAAAAATGACACAAATTGTACAAGCAGTTAGCCAGCAATGTGGCATGTGTAAGAGAAATAATCCAAACACTGCCAATAAAGTAGTGATAGTGATGCCTAAAAAGGCCAGAAAGAACCCTCTAACACTTCTTTTTGAGTATTAGAAAGCAAAGCATTCTTTACAGCATGCTGGGTGCGTAGGAATCATTTCCAAAGTACCCACCTCGAGTTACAGAGATGCTATAGTTTTATACTATAATATCTAACATTACATCATCTGTTACACCCACTTCCCAAAACTGTCCATCCCATGGGACCTCCCTCATCCCACCTTAGGCACACCTCCTGAATTGGGTCAGGGGTCTCAAAAAGATCCCTATCTTCCTCATCCTCATCTTGTTCCTTGGTCTTTGGCACAGTAGCATGCCTTCTGGAATGGTTTCAAGGCTTCTGAGAAGCTTTGCTAGACATTATGTCTTCTTTTTCTGAGTACATCTTCTACAGACAAAATGTTCTTTACCTTACTACAATCTTTGTCTGTTGGAATTCTTGACAAGAAATGTTAAACAGCATTTTAGAAATCTTGTACAAAGGTACTAACAGGCCAAAGGCACTAGCAAGCTACACCAAATGTGTTAGAAGCTATACTAAAATTTTATATAATATAGAGTTTAAGGCATCAACAAGAGCTATAAAATCTGGAAATATTCTGGCAAATGTTGGCAGAATAATTTCACCAAATTACCCAGAAAAGGGCAGTATAAACATCTCCTAGTCCTGGGGATACCTTCTCTGGGTGGCCCGAGGCTTTTCCTTGTTGCACTAACCAGGCTAGGGAAGTGACTAAAATACTATTGAATTAAATAATACCTAGATTCGAGGTACCTTTGGGAATGTCATCAGACAGAGGTTCCCACTTTATTGCAGAAGTGGTACAACAAGTAAAGTCATGGACACATTATTCCAGAATTAAAAAGGTTGAAGCCCCTCAGTTAATTGATCAGTTGTCTGAAAAGAAACAAAATACTTGTCTTGTTTGGCTATCCTGACAATAGTTAATTCAGTCTTGATTTGGGAGCAAAATTTACATCTAGTTTTATTACAAAATGTGACCCAAGTGTTGCATAAAAATGATTCTTAGGTGTGCGTTCATTTACCTGAAAACACAATGAAGCCATTAACCACTTATGCATTTCCAATTCCAGGAGAAATTAGTATTAGTCACTGGGTAAATACTTCCTTTCACCAAAAAGTAGATATACCAGTTAGTGTGAAAGTACCCACCAACATCTCTTATATTCCTATATGTGTACAAAGATGTAACCCCCCCCCCCAAAAGGAACAGGAAAATTAGACTGTATTAATGAAAGTGGCATGTTTGCCAGAAATAACACAAAATGTACTCAAACACTTAATATTGGGGAAATGAATCATCCTTGGCAGGTACCAAATGGAACAGGGTGGTACTGGATATGGGGAAATAAAGCCCTTAAAATGTTGCCCCTAGGCTGGAAGGGAATTTGTACTCTAGGAGCCTTAGTCCCTAACATAACAGTAATTGAAAAAGGTCAAGTGTCCTCAGGATTATGGATAAAAAGCTATTTGGGGTGCACAAAACTAACCTTAAATGCTATAGGGGAGGCCAACTAAATTTCTTAGTTTCGTAAGATGGTTTTTACCCTGGCTAGGAGTGAGTGAATTAGAAAAAACAATAGTAAACATTTCTGCTGCCATAAAATATATAGAAAATGGATGCCATTACTGCATCACAGGAAGAAGCTGATATCTTGTCACAGGTTGTTTTACAAAACTGAATGGCCTAGACCTTCTTTTAGCATCACAAGGAGGAGTATGCACTGTCATTAGCACCAGTTGTTGTGTATACATTGACCAGAGTGGTAGAGTGTCTACAGATGTCCAGGAAATTTGGAAAGAAACCCAAATTTTACATCAGGTAGCTCAAGATGGCACCTCTTTAGGTTTTCAAGAAATCTGGAAAACCCTGACCTCCTGGTTACCTGATTTTAGGTGGCTAAAGAAGCTTTTTATAGCTATAATTATAATAGTAGCCATTTGTATTTTAGCTCACATCATGATTCAGTGTTGTAGCTGTTGCAATTACTTATGCTATAAAACAAAATATAGATATTAAGAGACTAATTCCCTTAAGGAATTTAGTCTCAAGAAAAGGGGGAATTTGATAGAAGAAATAGAAACCTTACAGTATCACAGAATGCCCAAATAAGGAACAATAGAAGTCCTAGAGAATTAGATAAGGGATGTAAGTCAAGCAAACAAGATGTAAGTTGAGCTCTGTGTACCCAGATAAGATAAAAAACAAATGTTACAGCTTTTGTGGTGAAACACAGTGATGCTGTGCCTGCTCAAGAACTGAGGTCAAGAAGAAGAAGAAGATCCGGAAGGACCAAATGAGGACTTCCGATAGGGGCATGGCTATGTAAAGCAAAGTAATGAATATGTATTAAGTAAGTGAGGATATCTAATGAATATGTAAACAGTATGTGTCTGTCATTTAGCACGTTCAATTAGAGGAGCTATCCTCTGAATGTCCAGTGCACTGAATAAAGAATGCCCTTTTTAACACCTACAAATTGATGTTAAGGAATTTGCTTCTGCCTCTTTTTGGTAACAGGTACATGTGAAAAATTCCCCTTTAATGCAGTGAAATACTGTGGGGTGGAAGGGGCCTAGAATGGAAGACTGGCAAGGAAGAAATGTAGGGGCAGCTAGACAGACAACACCAGTCACCTGGATGATAAAAGAACAAGAAGAAAATGCTAAATCAAAAATATAGAGCTAGCCAGAACTAAGATTAGTGTGTATGAAAAGAATCACAAGGTCAAGCTGGAAAGCTGCTTGAGGCATGATTGTTCTTTGTGACTGAAAGCAGTCACATAGGTGTGTGTGATATGTGTAGGGATAAGAAACATCTGGCCTGGCTTGATAGTTCGGATCCCTATTCTGTATATATATGGGATAATAAAGTTACGAGTTAGTTCTGCCTGGACAAAGTCTGTCTTCACTTGGATTCATTTGCCACAAATGGTGCCCTGTGTGAGGCTTTTTTCTGCACTGTGGTGAACACACAACCTGAGAGGTGAGTAAAAAAGAAAAAAAAAGAGAAGAAAAGAAAGGTTTTCTTGTGACCACAGCTCTATTAAAATAGAGCACAGCAGCACTTGTTGAACAAGGAGTCGTGGGGTTGTGTTAGAAATGGGAAGACTGCTTCTATTGAACATTGTGAGAAATGTCTTGTTATTTAATTTAGAAAGACGCAATTACCTGTGAAACAAGGGAACTATAATGACAAGGAAAGTTTTATTTGCAGTGCGTGCTGGGTGCTACCTCCACCTAAGTCCCTGGGGAGGAAGGACCCCTTTTGTTTAAATTTCAAGCATTTTATAGTTTCACAAAATCCCACCCTTTCATGTCAGTTAATACATATTCATTTTTGCCCTAAAAAGTTGTTTCTCCAAAAGGGGGGACGTTCCCCTCCTCCCAATTGGCTGTAAGGCATCCCCTGTCAAGATGATGGATCCTCCTTTGTTCTCAGCACGTGGGGAGAGGTCCCTGTGCTCAAAATGGCCAAAAAGGTTTTCATTTACAGGAACCATTTCTCCAGCTTTACATTTGTCAAGAATTCCCTATCCCGACCGCAAGGAGCCCTAGCACCAGGTCCAAGCAGGACTTGGTACCTTACAACTTCGCGATACACCTATAAGTTTTCTAACATAATTTGTTTGTAATAAAAACCGTATTTTTATTTCTCATAAACATGAGTTGTATTTTCGAGTTTTGCAGCAGATAGCAATCATCCTATTAAAATGGGACGGAAAAACCACGGAGTCATGTAGCATAATGGGGTGAGGGATCTCCCAAGGACATAGGATTTGTTTGAAGATTTTGCAACAGATATTGCCTGCAGTGGGACATAAGGTTAGGAATGAGCAAATACTTTTATGCCTGCTTTGCAACCGTTGAGTAACAGACCCCGATATAGGGACAAAGGAACTACCTGCTCTTTTGGACTTGTTGGACGACCTCTCTGGGGAGAAAGGAAGATGTATTACCTGCTGTTTCTATGTGTTCTGCTGATCAGCCTATTTATATCCCCTGCTGACGGGGGTTTTAGATCATGGCACTTTTTGCAAAACGTAACTGCTTTTGGCTGTGATCCTCGCTGCGCCGAGGTCGTGCCGCTTGGGATGCTGCCGGGGGCGACGGGACCTGAGCTGACGGCAGCCAGAGGAATCAGCATCGCCCAACCCTCCCCCTTCCCCCGCGTGCCACTGTGTCAGACCCCCCCTACTCTCTGAGCCTCCGAGCTCCGCAGCTGCCAACGTCGTGTCTGAACTTCAACCACGAAACCAAAACAAAACAAAAAAAAAATGAAAGAAAAAGAAAAAAAGAAAAAAAAAAGATCTTAAATGCTTGTGGTGGTTTGGAGCTGGCTCCCTGCCAAGTCTCCAAACCCCACTGCAAGAACTCCCCCCCCCGAACCAAGGGAAAAGAAAAAGAAAAACCAAGAGAACCAAAATAAGAGAGAGTTAAAGCAATATATAAATATATTTACATTTATATTACATTTATATACAATTACATCAATTATATGCACATAAGAAACTCCCAACACCCGAAAACAAAAAAGGGAAAAGAAAGAGGGACAAAACAAATAAAACCAAAAAAACCAGGTATACGCACTCAATAAAGAACTAGCCAAAGAAAACCTTAATACTTTCCTTGAGATAGCACAATTGCACTCAACGCCACCGCCACGTTACCAGACCCTGGATTGGCAGAAACAACAGGCCCCGTAGGCCCGACCAGGCCTCAGCTCCCCCACAGAAGTGAAACTGGCTGCGGGAGTCTGCTGTCTCCAAACCTCGCCAGAAGAGAAAAGAGAGGAAGAGGCTTCTCTCTCTGTCTATTTATATGTTTGATTACAGAAAGGAATAGGAATACTTCCTTCCTTCCTTCCTGGTTGCCAGGAAGGAAGGCCTAGACTCAAAACCATTACAATGCTTTAATCATCTGAAGAATGAACACACAGTATTGGAACCATTGAATCTATCTGATAATTTAAGTGCCTATAACTTTGTTCTTGGTAACTTTAAAAAAGGGAAGTTATTTATACAGTGTGTTTTGTGCTTTAAAATGTCCTAGGTACATGTGTACAATTAGATAGGTGCACTCACACACATGCCATAGTCGAGATTTGAAGAAAAAAGTTAAGAATAATACTGAAATTTATGAAAAAAATGTTAAAACTTCAGATTGATTGATGGATTTATGTCAGATTATTTGTTGTCTTAAAATATGTATATGGAGATTGTTTTGATATGTGTTTAAATTTCACTTGAAAATAGTATAGTATAGTATGGCCAGTCTTCGCGAACGAAGATTTTGGGAAAGGTCTTTTACCTTTCAAGCCTGCACAATGGATTTTTTAGGTGAGACACAGCATGCGCTGAACTGAGCCCACCCTTTAATCCTAAGGTTCATCTGCCGGGGCCAAGCGAGCTTGGACAATGGCAGTGAGGTCCTCAGGACGTAGGTTTGTTTAGAGTGACCTTCTCATAGATGGATGGCCTCACAGGGCTGACGAGCTCACTCTGCCCAGGGGAGTATCCCTGACCGGGAATCGAACCCAGGCTGCGGCGGTGAGAGCGCCGCATCCTAACCACTAGACCACCAGGGGTGAAAATACAACTGGTAGAAAACAATGTAACAAAAAAAAAAAGGAAAGAAAAAAAAGGAAAAAAAAAGAAAGAAAGAGAAAAAAGAAAAAAAAGAAAAAACAGAACAACAACAAAACCCCCCCATAAATGTAATCTTATCATCTGTGCCTATCCCAGGTGCAAGAAATGTTTAGTCTGTATTAAAAACCTTACTCTTAAAACAAAAAAGGGGGAATATGACACCCTAAGTAGACAAAGTTGTATTTACCCTTAATTTTCTGAATTTGAATCAATAAGTACTGTACAAAAACCAACATGAAGATGTCCTATGGCAAGGTCCAGTAGAATTGATAACGTGGGGGAGGGGATATGCTTGTGTTTTTCTACTAACAGGCCCATGGTGGCTTCCTGCGAAATATGTCAAACCATATCATGAGCTGGAAAGATTCTGCAAAAAATCCAATGCCCAAAATGCAGACCCTGTCACTGCAGCAGAAGACCACGAGGAAGAGGAAGAGGACTGAAGACATCCCTGCTATTACATGGGGCCAACTGAAGAAGTTGCATCAAAAAGCAAGTACTATCATGGCAGTGGTGGGTGTTGAACCCAATCCAATTAACACCTTCTTAGCCTATTTGGCTGCTGTCTCCAACAACACTGAAGTAAGACAGTGTCTGAAATATTGGACTGTTTTAAATTTGATTTGTTTTGCCAATGGTCAACAGCTTTATTGGGCTCATGTTTTAAACTCATCTGTTTTTAGAACTGCTTGAAAGAAGGTTACTGTCCAAATTGTGGGCAGTTAAGATAAAGCTAGCTTACATAAACAAATAAGATAAGGGACTGACAGGGAAAGCAGGAAAGAAAGGTTTTTAGCACGAGGCATTGCAAGGGAGACAGGAGAGGGGTGGGGGGAACATAGTTGTTTGAATTGATAAAGCTTTATGTAACTACTCTATAGTAATAAAAACAGGGGTTAGGTAACCGAATGTCTACTTAGATAAGGCAGACTTCGTACCAATTCTCAAAGAGTGTATATGGTAGATAATTTCTGAAATTTACTCCTTCCAAATGTATAAAAGCTGTTGTGTTTCTTTTCTCGGTGGAATGCACGGGGGGGTGAAATCCCTCTGCATCCCCTGGCCATAATAAAAGGTGTGTTTTATATATTATTAAAGGATTTCTTTGAATCAACGACTTTATGCTTTTCTTGTGACAAGTAATTTAAATGTTAAATTAGTTAATGGTAGCTATAAGATTAATGTAACTAATCCTTTATATGCTAGTTGCATTACAAATAGTTTATAGGGATAGGATGTGTGCTTGTCTTGTTTTTTCTTATAGTCCTGCAAATCATCTGAGGAACAATCAAGAAAATGAGAAGAACTGAAGCTAAAGTGCTGGCTGCTCTCATTGTGAACCCGATGTTCTAAAACAAAAAAGGGAGATGTAGGGGCAGCTAGACAGACAACACTGGTCACCTGGATGATAAAAGAACAAGAAGAAAATACTAAAGCAAAAATATTATGGTCCTGACCTAGCCAGAGTTAAGATTAGTGTGTATGAAAAGAATCACAAGGTCAAGCTGGAAAGCCGATTGAGGCATGATTGTTCTTTGTGACTGAAAGCAGTCACGTGGGCGTGTGTGGTATGTGTGGGAATAAGAAACATCTGGCTTGGCTTGATATTTCGGACCCCTATTCTGTATATATATGGGGTAATAAAGTTATGAGTTAGTTCTGCCTGGACAAAGTCTGTCTCTGCTTGGATTCATTCACCGCATAGTAAAGAAAATAAGCTCTTTCGCAGCTGGAAGGCTAAGTCTGGGAGAGATCCATGTGGGATCTTTACACCCTGTGTTTCCCTTGGGCTGTTTTGTCAAAAGAAACAGATTTCTCTCAAGGAAGATAATAAGAGGCTGTTTGAAACTTAAAAGCTTTCTTTACCACAGTCTTGGGGGGAAGGGAGATAAGAAAGAAAGAACTGTAAAAACAACCTAGTGGGTATTTGCGCATGCATCAGGTCTTTGATATGTAAGGCAGGGCACAGACTGGGGGGACATCTTTTGGCACACTGCGATTTTAGCAGGGTATTTTGGGGTTTTCGACTTCGGAATAAACTTTTCCTTAATACCTTTGCCGTGGCTTGGTACCTGGGGTTATCTGTGTGTGTATCAATTCATACAAATATTCACTTCGGATGCCTTTGCATCTTCTTAACAAGTGAAGGGTTGAGCCTCAAGGAGTGGGGGCATCAGCCCAGGATCCATGGTCGTTTTTTGTGATCCCCCGAGTATAGCAAACTGGAGAGTTTGCTGGCTCTGAGAGGTGTCCCACTCAGAAGGAGGTTGCTAGTTGCAGCCCACTGTGCCTCAGAAGAGCTCAAAGGGTCTCATTTTGGTCCACTGTTTATAGGGTCACAAGAGAGTGGGCTTTAGTCATAATAATTTTCCATCCTGGCTGCAATTTGGGTCAGTAACTTTCTTTGAAAGTTTGATAACTGTGAGAAAAATCTCTTTTCCCAATTTATAAAATGGCAAAAAAACCACTTGCAGGACAAGGAAACTTACAGAAAAGCATCCTTTATTTGCAGCGCTGGGTGCAGTCCCAGGCCACCCGCCTGGAAAAGCACACACCCCTCGAAAAGCACGCTCCTTTTGTACTCTTCGGCCACCCAATATCTTGAATATTCAGCAGGTAACAGGTATTTTACCTTAAAGGGTAATTTTCAAATCGGCGGGTGGGTGTCACCCTCCCACCTGATTGGTCCCACCTGATTGGTCCCACCTGATTGGATCATGACGTACCCCCCTGTACTGTACAGGGGGTCCCCCTGTACCGATTGATTGATTGATGACGTACCCCCCTGTACTGTACAGGGGGGTTCTTTTTGCACGCAAAGACATGTGACCGGTGTAAATTTTCCATCTATATATTGTATCCTACCTAGACCGCAATATTCCCTTGGTGTGCAACCCTGATGGGGCCTTTCACCTTACAATCTTCGCGAGGCGCCTAAATATTCCTGAAATTAAATGGGAGGTAAGAAAAAAAATCCCAACCCCCCCTGTTTCCCACTTAAATAAATTTACTTATAATAAAACCTGATTATTTTATTTCTCATAATAACAAAAATATTATTTCACTTGGGTTGTTATTCAGGTAAAAAATAAGTTTCCAAGGCTGTTGGTTAAAAAACAGGAGCTCATTAGACAGCACTAGTTCAAGGACTTTTTCTCCTGGTTCAAACCACTACAACACTCAAACCATGACATAAATGGTAGCAGAGGATGGTTTCGATCAGATAAGAGATGTTTGTGATAACAAAAAAGTTTCCAGACAAAACAAGGACTGTACTATAGTTGATAAAGTAAGGCTATAGTAATGTAAGTGCTTGATATAGAGTTAAGTTCATAGTAGAATTGTGCTAATGTGTAGTGGAGAGATTTTGATTATATTTGGATTTATAGAAGAGTATATGTTGATTGCAGAGTATTAAAATTGTTGTGATATGTTTAGATTTTGCAGGAGCAGGGGGTGGAGTGTTGTAGTGGTTTGAACCAGGTTTCCCCCTGAAGCTGAAAGTGGTAACCCCCAGGGGGTGGTGACCCTTGGGGCTTGACCCAATCAGTGCTCCTGCAAAATATAAACATATCTCTGGAGACCGGAAAAGAAGCAGTAGTACTTGTTGTTAGAAGAAGAGGTAGCCATGTTGTAGAGGCCACGAGGAGAAGGGGCTCCGGCCCCTTGGGGGCCTCTGCCCCCCCCAGCCCCCGGTTGGGGGCTGCAGGGACTCGGAACAGTGTCAGACTGGACTGAGTGCCTGTAGCTAGGAGCTGGGAGAGTTTCTTCCCTGTAAATAGAAGTGGGAGACGCTGGGAGCAGCGACGGAGCAGTAGCAGAACAGTAGTGTCCGAAGAGCAGTGTCAAAGAGCCAACTGATAAGAACCAAGAGAAGCAGCAGATGCCGGTATGCAACTGAAGCAGACACAGAGTTGTGTGAAGAAACGAAAAGAGCCAGCAGCAGAAAGCAGGACAAGAGACCCGAGCCAGCAGCAAGAAGAGAGTTTCGGAGGGTAAGAACTGGACAAACCAAAACCCCCAAACTCGCTAGAGACCCCTCTGAGAAAGAGGAGGGGGTGGTGGACTGAGTGGAGTCCTAAAGTGCAGTATGCACTACAGAGAGGAGCTAAGAAGCTCCGGCCTCCTGAGAGCTCAGCCAGGATGGCCAAAGGAATGTGTGTGGAGGGGGTGACCTTGGGCTTCCCCCCCCCCCTCCTTGCTGCAGCTTCAGAGAAGCTAGCAGCCATCTTTGGGGCAGAGCACAGAAGCTCTGTGAAGGGGCTTGATTTCCCCTGAAGATACCAGACTGTCACGAAGACCCCCGTGCTTCGTGATATGACCGTGGTGGAACGACCTTGTCTGGGGTTACGTAGTCCACGGAAAGACCCCCGTTTTGAAGACGGAGGGCCGAGAGGGGCTTGGAGACCCCCCTCGTGTGTATTGGCAAGGATCCAGCTGCAACTGCTGCCTGAAAGAGAAGAAGAAAGCCTACTGCCTAGAGAGACACCTGTTGCTCAGAGACTAGAAGGGGTCTTTTCTTCTTCTTCTCTCCTGGACTTTTATTTGGAGGGAGAAGAGATTTGGCCCATTGTAAATATTACTGTCATGGTAGAGATAGATATAGAGTTAAGATTGTATACAGTGTATTATAGTATTTATTTATTTATATAGTCTTTGTAATATATTCCTTCCCCCATATTGAGTCTCGTGTTTTTGTCTAGAAAACCCATCTCACATGGGGTTGAGATGTGGGTGGGGAGCTAAGAATCAGAATTGGATTTTGGGCCTACTCAAACCATGACAAGACAAAAAGAGATAATTTGCTTATCAAATTATATTTGTAATACTGTAATTGCGAACTGTAATGTTATGTTATCATGACGGACTATATCCTAT
Organism: Neopelma chrysocephalum; assembly: GCF_003984885.1. Classification (NCBI taxonomy): domain Eukaryota; kingdom Metazoa; phylum Chordata; class Aves; order Passeriformes; family Pipridae; genus Neopelma; species Neopelma chrysocephalum. Next base: position 325,469 of record NW_020925157.1, read on the forward strand.
TATGTTACCTCTAGATCTTAGATATCTATGTAGAAAGAGATTTCCCTAGCAACCACAGCAGAATCTGTCAAAGGAAGACATAAAACAGGGAAGACAGGGCCCCTAACAACAAAAACAGTCGGAAGCAGACACAATCTGATAAGAGGAAGGAGGCAACCAGACCTGATAAGAAGAAGACGCCAGGAAGAGCTGATAAGAAAGACAAGAAACAGGGAAGTGAGGACCCCTAGCAACAAGAACAGAGCATGCGCAGAATGAACTGGTAACAAAGAAAAAAAAAACCCAGGAGGGGACCCGGGAGCTAAAACCCTATAAAAGAAAAACTGAAACTTATTGAACTCGCGGACCGTTGGTGGGGCAGGAGACCCCGTCCGCCCAGTGCAGCTTTGCTCATTTGCCTTAAATAAAGCTTTTGTACAAACTTTAAGAGTTTTGCTCTCTTTTACCGATAACGAGATGTGCCGTGACGCGGACCAGAGTTCCTGGACAGTACGATCCTCCTGGGGTGGGCGCCCCCGTCCCCGTTTGGATGGTCCTGGGGGAGTCCTGCGACACAGACTCTGGGGTTCCGACCGAAAAGATTTAGAAAAGGCAAATAAGCAAATAAATCACTGCAGTTCCCTGTAATCTTTGTGCACAAAATCCCGGCGAAGGTTTACTTAGGAGGAAAGTGAGTGGTAAATTCTCTTCATTCGAGAAGGGGTCTGTTCGGCAGGAGTCCGAACAGAAACTTACTCCAGGAGGGAGTAAGGGTTTCAGGTGCCGTCCGGTTGGGGAAAGGAACCGTTCAGCAAGGAGTTGGACGAAGGCTTACCCAGGGTGAGGTAAGTATTTGCGAACCCCTTTTTCGGTTGGGAAGGGGATCCCGGAGTGCAAACGACTCAGACGTCCAGTAGGACGAGGTGAGAGGGACCTCCTATTAGTGCAGTTCTTGTACCCCGAGAGGGGGCAAGTCACGAACGGAGGGAAGCAAGTGGAGTGTGTGTGTGAGTGTGTGAAGGTACTTCAGAAGATGGAGCAGAAAAAAAGTAAATCCTCTGCTCCCATGGGTGGTTGTAAAACAAGTCAGGACAGTCCTAAGACTGAGGAAAAACCTAGGGAGGGGGTTGGAATAAGTGATCACAAGGGGAAGTCACAGGATACCATGCAGGAGAGGAGAGAGCCCGAGAATGAGTTAGTGGTAAGGTTACCGAGCATACCTCCAGACAGTCCTTTAGGAGTTATGATTAGGTATTGGGATGATTATCCTTCTAGAGAAGGGAAATTGAGAGAAAAGATGGTGCATTATTGTATGGAAGTATGGGGAAGCAAATAAGGCAGGACCATTTGTATTGGCCGGTATACGGTTCATTTGAGGACTGGATATGTCAGGCTCTAAATCTGTATGTGAATAGTAAAGAGCCGTTTTGTGCAGAAGAAAGCGAGTATGCTAGTTTATGGATGAGATCAGACACTAGGCATTATTTGTTTCCTTTAAGAAAAAAAAAGCAGAAGAATAACTGTGATCTGGAGGATTACCAAAGGTACCCTCTACCATATATCCCACCCTCTCCACAACCTGCACCCATTCCAGCACCGACATTTCAGCCCTCTGCCCCAACTGAACCAGAGTCCTTTCTATCTGAGAACTCTTCACCTCCCTCACCTGCTGATAGCAGGAGAGTAACAAGGAGCCAGAATAAGGCAAAACAAAAGATGAGAAGCCAGTTATATCCTCTAAGGGAGATTGCAATGGGGGGACAAGATGCTAGGCTAGGGTTTGTGTCTGTTCCCTTAAATTCAGGGGATGTGAGAGAATTTAAGAAAGAGATGGGGAAATTGTTAGAGGACCCTATGGGATTATCTGAAAGATTTGATCAGTTTCTAGGGCCGAATATTTACACGTGGGAAGAAATGCAAGCAATTTTGGGAATATTATTTACGGTGGAAGAACGAGGTATGATTGGAGCGGCAGGAATGAGACAGTGGGATCAGAGACACCAGCAGCGGCCGACTGCTGACACCAAGTGGCCTCTTCAGAGACCTGACTGGAATAACCAGGAACCGACTCATAGAGCTCACATGGCTGATTTAAGGACTATTATAGTTCAGGGTATAAGAGAAGCAGTCCCTAGAGGACAGAATTTTGACAAAGTTTTTAAAAAATACCAGAGAAAAGATGAATCACCTACGGAGTGGCTGGAAAGATTAAGGAAGAGCTTTCAACTTTATTCTGGCATGGATCCCAGGAGGATATGATGGGGGGAGCTATGTTTAAGATGCGATTTGTGCAGGGAGCATGGGAGGACATTCGGAAAAAGTTGGAAAAGAGTGACGACTGGCAAATAAAAGGCTTAGACGAGTTGCTAAGGGAAGCTCAGAGGGTACATGTACGAAGGGATGAAGAAAGAGAAGAGGAAAGGCAAAGGAGAGAAGAGGAAATGCAAAAAAGACAGGAGGAGAGACAGGAGGAATTACAGAAAAGACAAGAAGAAATGCAGAAGAAGCAGGTGGAAATGCAAAGAAGACAGACTAAGGTTTTAGTGGCAGCTATACGAGAAGGACAGAGGGGAGACAGAAATCAAAAACGAAGGATCCCTCATGGATTTGTAAGACATGAACTACCCAGGGAACGTGGTCGATCAGATTTAAGTGAGGTAGAATGTTATTACTGTGGACAGAGAGGACATTTGCAGAGAAATTGCAGAAAAAGGCTGCAGGATGACCGAATTTACCAGGAAGATTGAAGGGGTCAGGGGCTTTACCTGCTGAGGACCCAAAAGAAAACAGAGCCCTTGATAAAACTTAAATTGGGTCCTCAGCAACAAGAATTTGAGTTCCTAGTGGACTCGAGGGCAGAAAAATCAGCCGTACAAAAACTACCTCGGGGCTGTATGACCTCCCCAGACACAGTCCTAGTAGTAGGGGCTAAAGGGGAACCTTTTAAAGTACCCCTCATCAAAGATGTGGAAATAGAAGCCCAAAATAAATATGCATTAGGAACATTTTTGTTAGTTCCTGAGGTTGAATATAATCTATTAGGGAGAGATTTAATAATAGAACTGGGGATTAATTTAGAAGTAAAGGAGCAGGAAATACAAGCTAAAATATACTCCCTTACGGCACAGGATGAAAAGAGGATAAATCCTGAGGTGTGGTATACCCCTGATTCTGTGGGAAAGTTAGATATAAAACCGTTTGAGGTTTCCATCCAAAATTCAGAGGAGCTAATAAGGGTAAAGCTATATCCTATTCCTCACGAAGGAAGAGTCGGACTTAAGCCTATTATAGAACGACTCTTAACGCAGGGACTGTTAGAACCATGTATGTCACCTCATAATACCCCCATTTTGCCAGTAAAGAAATCTGATGGGTCCTACCAATTGGTGCAGGACTTAAGAGAGGTGAATAAACGAACAGTTACCCGGTTTCCAGTGGTGGCTAACCCATACACTTTATTAAATCAACTTTCCCCTGAATACAAATGGTATAGCGTCATTGATCTGAAGGATGCTTTTTGGGCATGTCCCCTTAAAGAAAACAGTAGGGATTATTTTGCCTTTGAATGGGAGGACCCTGATTCTCATAGGAAACAGCAGTTTAGGTGGACTGTCCTACCTCAGGGATTTACAGAGTCCCCTAATTTATTTGGGCAAGCTTTGGAGCATTTATTAGAATCTTTTGAACCCCGTAAGGGCACCGTCTTAATTCAATATGTAGATGATTTGTTAATTGCTCGGGAAAAGTCAGAAGCTGTCAGGGACAAAAATATTAGGCTCCTGAATTTTCTGAGTTTAAAAAGTCTGAAAGTATCAAAGTCTAAGCTACAATTTACAGAAGAAGAAGTTAAATATTTGGGACACTGGCTGAGTAAGGGACATAAAAGATTAGACCCTGATTGAGTGAATGGAATTTTGTCACTGCCTATGCCCAAAACAAAAAGACAGATTAGACAGCTTTTGGGATTATTTGGGTACTGCCGACAATGGATTGAAAATTATAGTAGTAAGGTTAAGTTCTTATATGAAAAATTGGCAAAAGACGGGCTAGTGAAGTGGAGTACAAAGATGAAAAACAACTAGAAAAATTGAAGGAAGATTTGGTAAATGCACCCGTGTTAAGTTTGTCAGATAATCGAAAACCTTTTTATTTATTTGTAAATACTGAAAATGGTACGGCATATGGAGTCCTAACTCAGACTTGGACTGGGCAGAGAAAACCAGTTGGATATTATTCAAAATTATTAGATCCAGTCAGCAGGGGGTGGCCAACCTGCCTGCAAGCTATGGTGGCTACGGCTTTGTTAGTTGAAGAAGCTACAAAAGTGACCTTTGGAGGAGAATTGATAGTTTTTACCCCTCACAATATAAGGGGACTATTGCAACAGAGAGCTGAGAAATGGCTGACAGATAGACGGCTGTTAAAATATGAAAGCATCTTATTACATTCACCAAAATTAGAACTAGAAGTGACAAGTCTACAAAATCCAGCCCATTTCCTATATGGGGAGCCCAAAGGAGACCTGGTACATAATTGCCTACAAGTAATAAATTTTCAGACAAAAATTAGGGAAGATTTAGAAGAAGAAGAACTGAGTGAAGGAGAGAAATTATACATAGACGGTTCATCTAGGGTAGTTAATGGGAACCGAAAGTCAGGATACACAGTAATAGACGGGGTGACTTTTCAAGTCAGGGAGTCTGGACCCTTAGACAAGACGTGGTCAACTCAGGCTTGTGAGTTATATGCACTGTTGAGAACTCTACGGCTATTAGACAGAAAAGCAGGCACTATATTCACAGATTCTAAGTATGCGTTTGGGGTGGTTCATACTTTCGGCAAAATATGGGAAGAAAGAGGATTGATCAATACACAAGGTAAGGGACTCATTCATGATACTTTGATTTGAGAAATTCTAAAGACTCTGAGAAAACCAAAACATATTGCAGTTGTATATATTAAGGGACATCAGAAAGGATTAAAGGTTACTGTTAGAGGTAATAACTTAGCAGATGAAGAAGCAAAAACGGCGGCTTTATTAGTAATAGCTAGTTCAGAACAGGGGGACATAGACATTCCAAAAAGCTTTAGTGAACAAGAGAAGGAAAAACTGCGACAGTCTGGAGCGAAAGAAGAAAACAATAAGTGGTTATTATCAGATGGACGGGAAGTTCTTCCAAAAGGTCTGGCCCAGAGAATAATGAGAAAATTACATGAGCAGACACACTGGGGGACACAAGCTTTAGTGGATCAATTTGAAAACAAGTTTGTCTGTGTGGGAGCTTATGGTATAGCACAAAGAACTCTTGAAGGGTGTTTAACCTGTCAAAGGGTAAATAAACAACAATTAAGAGAACGAGTACAAGGGGGGCGAGAATTAGCTAAAAGACCATTTGAAAAAGTACAGACAGATTTTACTGAGCTACCTAAAGTAGGAAGATACTGCCACCTACTAGTGTTAGTAGATCATCTCACCCACTTTGTAGAAGCTGTTCCCGTGGCAAGGTGCACCGCCAAAACTGTGATTAAGATTTTATTAGAGGAAATTATTCCACGGTACGGTGCTGTGGCAGTGGTGGACTCGGACAGGGGACCACACTTTACCTCTAAAATAATCAAAGAAACAACAGAGCTTTTTGGAACCAAGTGGGAATATCATACTCCTTGGCATCCACAAAGTTCTGGTAAAATGGAAAGAATGAATGGTGAAATAAAGAAACAATTGACTAAATTAATGATAGAGACTAAAATGAATTGGGTAAAGTGTTTGCCATTGGCCTTATTATATATTCGGACCCAACCACGTACTGCTACCGGAATCTCACCATTCGAAATGATGTATGGAATGCCATATGATTTTGGAATCCTGATAGAGAATCCAAAGGTAGAAGATACCCTCTTAAGGGAGTATATAATTGAGTTAATGAAAAGGAGACAGCAATTGAGGAAGAAAGGATTAGTAACTCAGAGACCCCCGTTGGATATGGCAATACACAAAATTCAACCTGGAGACAGAGTGTTAATTAAGACATGGAAAGAAACCTCCTTAAATCCTAATTGGGAGGGACCTTTTGTCATTCTTCTCACTACAGATACAGCCATTTGTACCGTTGAAAGAGGATGGACTCACGCATCTCGTGTTAAAGGACCAGTCAACACTCCTGAATGGACTGTAACCTCTCAACCCGGAAATCTCCGAATTACATTCAGAAGAGCAGGACTGGTAAATGAATCGCTTTGAGCGGGACGTAAAACCCAGCCTATACTCCTGGTTTGAAGTACCTTCGGACCTAACCCTAATAAGAGTTCGGTATAGCCATTGGCTGAGCGGACCAACCCCTTACCAGACCGGGGGAAGTGGATTGTATCAAATTGCTGTAAAAGGGAAAACTTTTCCTTTTTGTTGTGAATTTGAAACTGAAATTACACTACCAGAAAGACCTGTACAAAAAATTCCCTGTATATAACACCCAGGCTCAGGGCATGAAGGTTGGGTCAGTTGTAAATGTATATTATGCGGTATAGAGTGGTATTGTGTAATAAGTAGACGGAATACCCATTGTATGAAATGTCGAGATTTCTTTATTGCTTCTGATGAGCAACTGAGTGTTCTGGAAATTGACAAGTTATTCTGCAGATGGGAATGGTTGGTACCAGAAAACTGGGAGGTCTATAAAAAGGATTGGTACAAAACTTTAGAACAGTGTGCCATTAAATTTGCCTGGAAAACAAATCTAACGACCAACCAACTTTTAGAAATACTAGAAGAGCATATGAAACAAATGAGTCTTGGGAAATAGAGGGAAGAACCGGAAGGTTGTAAGAGTCTACCAAAAACCCATACTCTCCTGAAGAATATTGACTGCTGCCGAGAAGATACTGCAAACCTTGTTGCTCCCTGCAAAGGAGTAGATGAAGGAGGCAGAGCAATAATGCAGTGGAGAACAGATATGGGAAATTATATATGGATTGTAGTGTTTTTGTGGCAGCTTCCCCAAAGCAGGGAAAGTCCACATCAGCCATACAACTGGACCTTGACCAGAGGGGGCGATCTGAAAATAATTAAGAGTAATCTTACAGCAAGACCTCCCAGTTTCTCTGCTACACTGTGTCAACTAGCACCTTTATCATGTTGCTTAAATTTGAAACCATACTATCTTTGTCCCGCATCTAATCCAGGGAAGGGGTACTGTAATTTCCCTAATGAATATTACTGCGCGTACTGGGATCGCGCCACAATTGCTTCCGCCTGGACCCCTACTTCCCAAGATAAGTATCTAGCAACAACATGGGGACCACCCGGCTGCAAACCTTCACAAATTGTTTTGTCTGGGGGATTTAGGAGGGATAGCAATTGTAGTTATATAACCCTCCAAGTAATGCAACCAGAGGACCCGGGATGGTAAATAGGAAAAACTTGGGGAATCAGATACTGGGAACCTGGAACAGACAGGGGAGGGTTGATAACAATAAAAAAACAAGAAATAACCCAACGCCCTCTGGCAATAGGACCCAATAAGATAATAAAAAAGAAAGAGAATAGCTTAAACCAGAAGGAGAGTGGGAAAAGAAAGACTTTCAAAGACTCAACTGTCCCGACTGTTAACTTTAACAACTCTAGTGTAACCGTAACCCACACCAAGGAATATGAGAAAACAGAACCATTACTACGATTAATGCAAGCGGCCTATTATACACTTAACCACACTGACTCTAACATGACTAATTCCTGTTGGTTGTGCTATGATATCAAACCCGCATTTTATGAAGGAATAGCTTTGAACACCTCATTTAAAATATCCAATCAGGGCGACCCTACACAATGTAATTGGGAAGAGAAAAAGGTAGGAATCACTCTCCAGCAGGTGAGAGGACAGGGAGTGTGTATAGGAAATGTACCTACAACCAAGAAGGACTTATGCAGCTATACCATAAAGAAACTAGATAAAACAAAGAAATGGGCTACACCTGGTGGAGAAGGATGGTGGATATGCTCAAGGACGGGCGTAACCCCCTGCATATCTTTACAAATATTTGACGAAAGTAAGGAATTCTGTGTACAAATAACGGTAATACCCTGAATACTTTATCATTCAAGGGAATCGATTCTAGACCATTGGGATGATAATAAACACAGGATACAAAAAAGGGAACCACTTACTGCCATAACTATTGCCATGCTCCTTAGTCTGGGAGCAGTGGGGGCGACCACGGGAATTGCATCCCTTGTTGAGCAAAATAAAGGGATAACATCTCTAAGAGCAGCAGTTGAAGAAGACCTAGAGAGAATTGAAAAATCGATATCATACTTAGAGAAGTCCCTCACTTCACTTTCTGAAGTAGTTTTGCAAAATAGAAGAGGATTAGATTTAATATTCTTACAACAAGGGGGGTTATGTGTTGCATTAGGGGAGGAATGTTGTTTTTATGTGGATCATTCAGGAGTAGTGCGTGAATCTATGGCTAAATTATGTGAAGCAATTCTTCAAAGAAAAAGGGAAAGGGAAACTCGACAGAGCTGGTTTGAATCATGGTTTAACCAATCACCTTGGTTAACTACTTTAGTTTCTACCCTAATAGGCCCTCTAATAACGCTAGTAATTATTTTGACACTTGGTCCCTGTATTCTAAATAAAATTGTGACTTTTATTAAGAGTTGAAACGGTACAACTTATAGTAATGAGACAGCAATATCTGGAATTGAATGAAGAGACACCTAAAGCAGAACAACCTCCTACCTTTTAGTTTACAAATCCACACAAGATTATAAATAACAATGCATGAAGTGCTGAGCCTCACAGAAGAAGAGCCCTGTGTTAGAAAGCAAGGAAGTGGCTAGTTAGCAAAGCTGTAAATGAAAGACTGATGTGTTTTGGACCCACCCTTCCCCTTCCCCCATAGGCCCTAGCTCACATCATGCCTGCAATCTTTTGATAGACTGCTAACATCATAGCATGATGGTTTAAGTTGTTTGAATGCTTTATCTAACTTGTGCATTGCTTTACCGAATGCCTTAGTTGAGTGAATTCTGATCATGTCCTGGATATTTTTCTTCATGCTCTTAATGCTCTTGGGTTCTTCACAGCACACAGGCTTTGACTATTTAACACAAGCAGTGACAGCGCCTGGTGCCTGATTGTATTGCACTACCTGCTTTGTCCTACATGATTCTCTACAGCCTTTTATTGGTAACTGGCAGCCAACCACTTCATGCTATAAAGCCTGAATTCCTCTCGTACAGCCAAATTACAAAAATTCTGAATTTTGAAGTTCTTTTGTGAAAATTGTTTAATAGTCTAGGCTCTGCTTTGCAGAAATTCCACAGATTCATTCTGTAGTCCGGACCCGTGAGATTGAGCTCTCCTATTCATCTGTTCCAACTTGGAGATAAGTCTACGTTCAACAGTAGGATGCTGACCCCCTGTATGCTGACTGCAAAAGATTATGATTACCCACAACCACAGCATAACATGCAGGTGACCCTAGCTGACCCAACAAAGCAAGGACAGCTAGAACCTATTCCGATCTCTTCACTAAAAATGGATATGATTACAAAGATATTATTGTCTACACTTTTGCTATTACTCATTTGTTGTGAATATTTTATGTTGTTTTCTTTGTTTTTCATCAATATGCTGTTTAAGTTGTTCAACAATGGCATGGTCCAACCACAAACCATGCGGTGGAATGTATTTGTGCTTAATTAGATGATACAAGTGCTGATAGACGGGAACTTCGTCCCTGAAACAACCATCTTGTATAAATTGAGATTTATTGGTATTTTGCTATTAGCTGACAACCCTCCAAATTTTAGAAACATTCCATGAAAACACTCAACATTAATTTCCTTAGAAATATAGTATTTAGCAAAGTGACATATCCATTGTTGAAGCTCAGAATCTTTGGATGCTTTCTTATATGTTTTGTTCAGGATAAGGAATGGGATACAACAGGTACAGTGTTGTTGTTACTGAACCAGCAAATAAAAACTGATTTAGAGTATAAAAAAAGAAGGGGGGGGGGAGTGGGGTGATGCCTTAAGCCCCCTAATGTTTTTTTATTTTTCTAATTTTGTAAGCCTTACAAGTTTTATAGGTAATAGAAGTAGATTTTAGAAACAAACCCCTTTCTCCCTACTCCCCTAGCACCCCTTAGTTTATACATTCCTTAATCCTCTCACCCCATTCCATACCCCCCATGTCAACCCTATTCCCGTATCCAGTACAAAATGTTTAGTCTCTTAGTCAAGGCAAGTCTGTCTTGTTTGGGGAACACTTGTATCTTGGCCTAAACCGCAGGACAGAGTCAAGGAACTGGGTGACTCTGCTCTCTGTACCCCGAAGATGATGAAGGATGATGAAGGGGGGGTCCCAAAAAGCCCCCCGACCCAATTCCAGGAGGCGGGCCAGGGGGTGGACCAGGCCAAAAGTTATAGGGTGGACACACTTGGGATTGGCCAGATATTGTTATAAATGTAACATCTCGGGCACAGCCCGGTGCGCGCGTCATTTACCATCTCTTGCCTTGGCATAATTAAACCCTTTCTTATCTCACCCCAACTAACGGCTCCTGAATTTTTTCTTAGCACCAGCTGAGCAGGCATCAGGGGAAAGACAGGTTCATATGTATTTGAATTTTAAATTGAACGCGAGGCAAAAATATGTTTGTGTTTTACAGGGAGTATTCTCATCAAAGCAGTTAAATATTACTAATCTAAGGGTAAAATACAAGAATGATAATTTCTCAGTTCACAACCAGAAAACACAATAAAATACAACTCAGAAGTATGTTTGTGTGAGAACATGAAGTGATAGCCATCACGCATGAAAGTTGTGTGAATGTATGCATGTGAATGTATGAATATATGATCATTAATGTGATCTGGTTTTGCTCACAAATGCATAAACCATATTACCTCACATATACATAAGCATCTTTAGATGAAAAATAGGAGACACATAACCCTGAGTTAAATGAAGTTTCATTTGCAAAATAAAAGTTTTCGAGAACCACACGGAACAAAGAGCTGAACCAAACAACAATAGACTAGAGACTATAAAGTAAAAATCATCAAATACTTTACCTTTTGTGTTTGCAGCAAAATCTTTTAGTGTAACAATGTAATATTAAGTTTTGTTTTGTTGTTAAATGTTTGCCTGTATTTTCTAATTGTTTCAGCAAGAGAAAAGATTTCCTAATAATTCATACGAAGATTCGTGCAGGATTTCATGTGAATCATTGGTTCTGGTATCTGCTTTTAAAGACATCAATAGGTTTGCTGACATGTACAATTGTACTTTCATTTCAGGTATATAAAAGGCTGTACAGTGCCTTGAAAAAGGGACTATCTTGCTAAAATAATTTCACTTGTGGTATTAAAAGTAAGGCTGCAATGTTTATTGTTAGATCCATTTAAAAATGCCTTTGCTCCTAAAATGCAGCTATAGAATTTGTTATTAGCTCACTCTGAATCAATACGTGAAAACATTGATAGTTGAAAAAAGAAAATAATAAACGAAGCTTAGATTGCATGTTTAATTAGCATGATAAGTTTAAGTATAAAACCTTGGTTAAAGAAAATATTTATAGTAATATTAATAAGCCTATTTATATTTTTCTTGTGTTATACTCTGTATTTTCTTATGTTTATTATCTTGTATGCATCGTATGGTTATTTACAGCTTTGTGCAAAACCTCCACTTTACATATAAAACAAAAAAGGGGAATTGTGGGAGGCGACTGAGCTGTAGACAGCTTGGGCCCTGAATTTGAGCGATTGCAGCTGCAAGGTTGTGAAGGAATGTAAACATTGAAGATGAGAAGGTGGACAGGGACGACAGAGCTGCAGGGCAGCTGTGATAGCCAGAAATCCTGAACTGTCTGCTGAATCATTCGGAGTTTGCAGAAGCTACAGAGCAGCCAATCTTGACATGTTTATGTAGTAGGGGCACCAATGGTAATGAAACACACTGGCTAGAAAAAGACTATAAATTGGCAATGTTTGTATGAAATAAAGGTTTTTCTGCATGAAATCCCAGTGTGGTGTCCGTCCCGACAATGGCACACACATGCATATAAACATATATATATATGAATGAATGTGGCCATACATAGCATTTACAAAGTTTTTCCCTTGTAACCAATGATGGTGCCATTCTAATGGGAGGATATTTGTCTCCTTTTGAGTAGATGTGTGCTGATTCACTGTTGCAGATCCCATCCATTGCTTCTGAACATGTCTGTGGAAGACAACCTTTTTAATAATCTCCTGTAATCAGCTCCTAGGAGCCTAGACTCTGAATTTGTGAGAACCAGTGCAGATACAGGGTTCTTAAATGCTGCTTGTATCTTAGTCTGTGCCAATATAGCTGTTATAAATTACCAATGTGTATGATAAGCTGAACAAGTTTCTCAGACAAAATCTGACATAGGCAAAGCAAAGCATAGGGAAAGCCAGTTCAGTGAACTCTTTACTGATAAGTGCTTATAACTCAACAATGAAAATTAGGAGCTATTAATCCTGCACATATTACCTGCAATTTTTAATTATGTTCATTTAAACTAATGGGTACAGTGCAAGAGTGAAAGTAGAGACAGTGGCTATAAAATTTTCTTTGTTAAAATGTCCTTGAAAAATGCAAACAAAACTTCTTGGCAACAACAAGGCATGTCAAACATTTTCTTTAGTTGGAAAGGTTCTTTTCTAAGAAATCCTTCTTTGTTTGCCAGTATACAATATTAATGACAAGGACTGGATCTGAAGGGATTTAATGCAGAAAAACTGCATTAAAGTTACATTAAGGGGTACATTGTAAGGTCTGATTTATTTTAGATCTATGAAAGCAAGGAAATTATCCTTAAAGCCGAGTCTCTTGGTTGACACTCTCTTTAACTCACCTCAGACTTCTCCATCACTGAAGAGTAGGGGATATGTAAATTCAGGCCATTCCATCAGTGCCTTATGGTGCTCAGACCCAAACAAGCAGCTGCATGCTGCCTTCAGTGATACAAAGGGAGATATGCCAATCTTTATGTAGCTCCATGTGTGATGCCTGGTGCAAATAGGTGCACTTTTTGCTGGGTTAAAAACTGGGTGGATGGCCAAGCCCAGAGAGTCATGGTGAAAAGTGCTACATCCAGCTGGCAGCCGGTCACTAGTGGGGTTCCCCAAGGGTCAGTATTCGGGCCAGTCCTGTTTAATATCTTTATCAGTGATCTGGATGAAGGGATCAAGTGCACCCTCAGCAAGTTTGCAGACAACACTAGGTTGGGCGGGAGTGTTGATCTGCTGGAGGATAGGAAGGCTCTGCAGAGGAATCTGTACAGGCTGGATTGATGGGGTGAGGCCACTGGTATGAGGTTCAACAAGGTCAAGTGCCAGGTCCTGGACTTTGGTCACAACAACCCCATGCAGTGCTACAGGCTTGAGGAAGAGTGGTTGGAAAGCAGCCCAGCGGAAAAGGACCTGGGGGTGTTGGTTGACAGCTGAATGAACATGAGCCAGCAGTGTGCCCAGGTGGCCAAGAAGGCCAATGGCATCCTGTCCTGTATCAAAAATAGTGTGGTCAGCAGGACTAGGGAAGTGATTGTCCCCCTATACTTGGTACCGGTGAGGCTGCACCTGGAGTACTGTGTCCAGTTTTGTGCCCCTCACTACAAGAAAGGCATTGAGGTGCTGGAGTGTGTCCAGAGAAGGGCAACAAAGCTGAGTAAGGGTCTAGAGAGTAAGTCATATGAGGAGTGGCTGAGAGAGCTGGGATGGGCTCAGAGGAGACAATTGCTTTCTTCAACTACCTGAAAGGAGGTTGTAGTGAGTTGGGGTTGTCCTCTTCTCCCAGGCAATTAGCGACAGGACAAGAGGAAATGGCCTCAAGCTGTGCCAGGCGAGGTTGAGGTTGGACATCAGGAAGAATATCTTCACTGAAAGGGTGGTTAAGCATTGGAATGGGCTGCCCAGGGAAGTGGTGGGGTCACCATCCCTGGAAGCATTCAAGAATGACTCGACATGACACTATTACGGCTCACTGTATTACCCCTCTCACACTCCCTGATACTCCTTAACCTTTCCGCCTCTTCTTTCAACTCTGCCACCAGGTTGAGCAGGTTGTCTGCCTGTTCACATCTCATGCAGGTGTTGTCTCTGCTGCTATCCAGTATCAGTGAAAGACTTAGGCACTCCCTGCAGTATGATATAATGTAATTAATCTTTCTCTCCTTATGTTATATTATAGGGGAGGAAATTACTGTTTTCACAGTCATGGACCTAGAATAAACATTAGTTGAATTATTGCTGATCTACACTATAAGGAAAGGAACTTAAAGCCCCATTTTGCAGGATTTTCAGTCTCTTCTCCTAATATAAAGGTATCTCATTTAATTTTGTATCTTGCCTAGCATTGATGAGCTGGTGTTACTGATCACACTACTAAGAAAGGAGAGGACAGCAGAGATGCAACATGCTCTCACTCAGCTTTTTAATGATGATAATGTGAGTAAAAAAATATTGCCAGACGGGTTAAGATAAGCAAAGGGTATGAGACAGACCAAACTTTGTTTAGACAAACTGGTTGAGCCTTGCAGCTTATTGTGTCCCTGATAACTTGTGTCTTAAACAAGCTGTTTTCTGGCCAGATAAGGGAAAAGGTCGAGAAGAAGCAGATCCTGCTATTCTGAAAAGTATTTCTGGTATTAAGAGCCTCAAAAATAGCCAAGAGACAGAGGAGCTAACTAAAACTTTTATTCAAATAAAAGGGAGAGTTCACTGGACAATCCCCAATGAGGTCTTTCAACTTAATGGAGATTGCAGCCTCTTTTATCCCTTCTGCCCAAAACGCAGGTCCCTCCCCGTTTCTCCATTGGCTGAGATACTCCGGGGTTACAGACTTCCCGACACACCTACTACATGTCCCCCATTACATGGTCATTAGGGGCTCTGAGGGTCCCCAACATTTTCAAAATGGAGGTTACTGCATATTTATCCCTTGCTGCTGATTGATCTCTGTGTTCTGAGCACTGTATTATCTTATGCTGGACAACTGCAAAACAAATAACTTTTCCCCTACTACTAAACTAACTGTAACTACTACAAGCTTTGCAGGAACATTCTACTTATTCCTAATACTGCAGAGGTGGGATGATGGTTTCTATCATGCCAATTCCCTCTCATAAGACACAACTGGCTCAACTATGCAGGCACAAGTAGAGTCAAACAGCAATCATTTCATTAGAAGGGGCCATAAACCATCAAAGACCCCTGAAGCACACCAAGACTCATTTCTGAGGTCTTCCACCAGAGGACTGTGCATGATCGACAGTGCTGCATCAGACCATGTTAAAACTCCCCCCCAGGGGAGGTACCTGGGCATTCTCACGTAAACCTGAATGTATATTAATCCATTGAACCCTTTGTTTCATAGGCTCCCACCCCCGACAGATCAAGACTGTGACCATCACTTTGTTTACAGACAACGAAATTGCAATGATCAAGTCTCATTGCTGGATTCATAAAGTGGTGGATCTCTCCACTATCTACTCTTGTCTTTTCTTTTTCTTTCTTTTCCTTATATATTTTCTTAAGTGATATTTTTATACTTCTATATTTTTATTTCTTTATAGATAATAACCAAAACCAACTATATACCTCCTTTCCACTGTGTTAAGTGAGATACGCAGGTATCCTCCAAAATTACCAAAGCAGTGGAAAGAATTCAAGAAGGTTTATTTCGAAGGTCAGAACACAAAAAAACTTACAAAGGAAAAAAACTCCTGCACCAGCAACAAGTGCTGGGCCTGATAAAAAGGTGAGCTCCCACCCTCTCCGGGCAAGTAGGCCCTGTACATGTCTGCAAGCGTTATCTCTCCTGCATACCAGAAGAGAGAGAGGAAGCTCACTCACAGCTCTCTCTGCAACTTTCTCTGAAATGCAGAAGGGAAAGGAAAAAAAAATCTAACCCTCTTGAGAGAGGCACTTTGCAGGCAGGAAAGGCTTCCTAAGCGAAAGTGAGTTCTAGCTCCCCGTTACAAATTCTTTCAAAAGGGTACCTATCCCTACATACTGCAACCAAATTGTTTTAAAATAAACCTGTCATATATATATATATATATATGCACTGGTCATTCAGTGTCGTTTCACTCTAATCCACCCCATTGGACCCATTAACAAGAACCTCAGTTACCCTGACTCAGAGGTGGGTCATAATAGACATGAATCTCTGTGACCCCAATGACAGCAGGAGGGCTCAGCAAAGCTCCATCATGAGCATCCCTCATCCTGAGAAGCTACAGAGGAAGTTGGTGAACATCCAGTGAGTGTGGGTTGGCCATGCAGATGTGCCAGGCCAAAGAACTGGATGAAAGACCCACTGAAGTTATCAGTCTAAATACAGAGACCCCAGGTTAGGAACTAATCTTCTGGGGGAAAAAGCAATAGCTTAATTTCCAAGGCTCATGCAGTTCTGCTCTATCTCGTGAGAATAATGGTTTGGACTTAGAGTCTTCAGAAATGCCATAAATACAATGCAGAAAAGCACCTAGGTGGTTATGCAGCATGCAGAGTAGTCCTTAGAGACCCACAGAACATATTCTGCATCCTGGAGATAATTCAGCTATGGGGAACCCATGTGTAATATTGGGTGTCAGGATACCTTGGTTATATTCTAAGTCTACGGATTAGAATTGGGGTTGCAAATCACATAATTGGGAATTTCAATTTGCCATGCAAAGGAAATTGACATGGATATGTCACTTTACAGACCTGGGTTTTCTTCCCTGGCAAAAGATTGCAAAGCCTAGCCCAGTAATGACAGTGATGCCTTGTGGAAATATTAGCAACAGTCTTTGGAAAAGATATTCTTGGAAATTCTGGTTTTCACCCCAATACAACTTTCCTTAGGTTACAGGGTGTCTTAAACAGGGAAGTTTTCCTCTTGCATTTCACCTTATCTGTAACAGACGTGGGCAATTTGGAGGACATGGGCAATTTAGAGGAGGTGTGAAATTCGGTTTACCATGGTATTACTCTGCTCTCCATTGCTGGTAAAATCCTGGCAAGAATACTTTTGAACAGATTAATACCCGCTATACCAGAAGGAATTCTACCTGAAAGCCAATGTGGTTTCAGAGTCAACAGGAATACCACAGACATGGTATTTGTTCTCAGACAACTGCAAGAGAAGTGTAGGGAACAGAATAAAGGTCTCTATGTAACCTTTGTTGATCTCACCAAGACTTTTGATACTGTGAGCAGAAAAGGTCTATGGCAGATTTTGGAACGTTTAGGATGTCCCCCCAAATTCCTTAAAATGATCATCTCACTTCATGAGGATCAGCGCGGCCAAGTCAGATATGGTGATGTACTTTCTGAGCCCTTTCTAATTACCAGTGGTGTGAAACAAGGTTGCATTCTTGCACCAACCCTATTCACAATCTTTTTCAACATGATGCTCCAAAGGGCCACGGCAGACCTCGATGATCAAGACGTTATCTACATTCGATAGCGTACTGATGGAAGCCTATTCAACCTAAGGCGACTGAAGGCCCACACCAAGACCTTAAACCATCTTGTCCGGGAGCTGCTTTATGCTGATGACGCCGCCCTTGTGGCCCACACAGAAGCAGCTCTGCAGCGTTTAACATCCTGCTTTGCAGACGCTGCTGAACTCTTTGGGCTGGAAGTCAGCTTAAAGAAGACAGAAGTTCTCTATCAACCTGCACCTCAGGAAGTCTTCCATCATCCCCATATCACCATTGGCCAATCAGAGCTCAAATCAGTCCAGCAGTTTAATTACCTAGGCAGCCTCATCTCCTCGGATGGTAAGACTGATGGAGAGATAGACAATAGGTTAGCAAAGGCATATAGTGCTTTTGGAAAACTCCATAAAAGAGTTTGGTGAAATAAACACTTGAAGAAAAGTACCAAGATCAGTGTTTACAGAGCCATTGTGCTGTCTACTCTCTTATATGGTTCCGAATCATGGGTCATCTACCGCCACCACCTGCGTATCTTAGAACGCTTCCATCAACGCTGCCTCCGTACAATCCTTAACATCCATTGATCAGATTATGTGACCAATGCATCTGTTCTAGAACAAGCAGCAGTCACAAGTATTGAGGTCATGTTGCTGAGAACACCGCTGCGTTGGGCAGGACGCGTCTCAAGGATGAAGGACCACTGCCTCCCTAAGATTTTGCTCTATGGTGAACTTGCCACCGGCTACCGCAAGAAAGGAGCCCCGAAGAAAAGAATCAAGGACTCCCTGAAACAACATCTCAGCCTTGGCCATATTGATCAACATAACTGGTCTACTCTGGCCTCCAATCGGGAGGTCTGGAGACACACCATCTATAACGCTGCTGTTTCCTTTGAGAACGCACGCAGGATCACTCTCGAGGAGAAAAGACAATGCAGAAAGAACCGTGTCTTGCAGAATATACCACCCAAGGAGTCTTTCTGTTGTGCCTTTTGCAATCGGACATGTCTATCTCGTATTGGCCTTATTATCCACCTGCGTGCTTGTAACAAATGTGGATAGAGCCTTTCCCAAATCTTCATTCACGAAGCCTAGCCATGATGAAAAAGACGATGAAAGAAATTTGGTTATCTGTAACGTGGGTGTCTTTATATAACAAAGAAATGCAGTCCGCTCTCCGATGAGGTGGAAATCAAAGAGACTTTATTCAAACTTCGCGCTCCCTTTTATCCCCTAAAACTATGTGACCTTGTGACCAATGGGGTCGTCTGTCCCAGCGCATGTCCCTTGGCTCCTCTGCCCCTGGGACACGCCTCCTACATCACCCCCTTCTCAATTATTTAAGAAGGTCACGAAAACAGTGCAAAAACAACAGTGCAAACAATCAGAACAGTACATTGTAAACTACCAAAGCTTGCAATGACCCAGCACATTGCTTGCCTTGGCCTCTTATACTTCTATTGTAGACCTTTTAAATCCTTTTTATATTTCTAAGGGTAATGCAACTTGGAGAAATAACTTTATTAACTTAGGGACCTTAGCCCAACCATGCATACTTATAATCTTTATTAATCTGAGGGTTTAAAAAACTGGGGGGTTCAACTTTATTCAAAAACAGGCTAAGCTTAGCAAAACTACATTCTCTTCAAGTAACCATGTGGCGGAGGTAGTGTTATTTTTGTGAGGTGTTTGGTGTTTAAGACACTTGTCCAGTCAAACAATTCTCTTATTCATTCACACACGCGTTCACTTGACAGCCGTCATCCCATTCATCATACACACATTCATGGATTTTTATAGACTGCTTTTTGCCACACTGGTCGTCCTTAAATATAAACCTGAAATGTAAACATAACTTTTCTTATAACTTCTGCATTACTCTGGTTCTTACTGCTGTGGTTGTGTACCTAGGTAGGGTCTAACACACCTGGAAGGAATCCATGTCAGCTCTTTTCCTGTAGCCACACAGGCGTAGCCTCTTCCCCAAGTCACGAGATCTAACAGTCCCGTCCGCTGTCCTGAAATCCAATCTCTTACCATGACCGGTGGTTTGGGAGAGGCGAAAGCCTGAGGCCTGTGCTGCCTTTCATACCTGCTTCTTTCAGCACTGTCACAATTTAAAAAATTGATAACATACATGGCTTTCCACAGATGCTCTTGCGGGCTACAGACAGATTCCCCCTT
This sequence comes from Neopelma chrysocephalum, assembly GCF_003984885.1. Lineage (NCBI taxonomy): Eukaryota > Metazoa > Chordata > Aves > Passeriformes > Pipridae > Neopelma > Neopelma chrysocephalum. The sequence continues at coordinate 345,100 of NW_020925157.1, forward strand.
TTTTTGTTTAGCTAACATGTGTTTCAGTGTGCGATGTGCCCTTTCAACAATTGCCTGTCCGGGGGGTTAGTGCGGAATACCTGTGATGTGAGAAATTTCCCAATTTGATAGGAAGTAAAGCTGGTTTATTGTCAGTTTTGATTTGTTTTGGGGTACTCAGGGTTGCTAAGCAACTAGGTCAGTGTGTTTTTACACTCTTGACCTTTTCTCCAGTGGGTGCTGTGGCAGTTATGTATTGTGGATGGGTATCTATGGTTACGTGTAATGTGCCAAATTCGGAGATGTGTGTCATATCTGTTTGCCAAATCTCATTTGCCATTAACCCTCTGGGGTTAACGCCTTTGATGCCTTAAGCCCCTAATGGTTTTTTATTTTTCTAACTTATAAGTTTTATAGGTAATAGAAGTAGATTTTAGAAGCAGTCCATTTCTCCCTCTTCCCCGTAGCACCCCTTAGTTTATACATTCCTTAACCCTCTTACCCCATTCCATACTCCCCATATCAACCCAACCCCTGTATCCAGTAGAAGATGTTTAGTCTCTTGTCAAGGCAAGCCTGTCTTGTTTGGAGAACGCTTGTATGTTGGCCTAAACCGCAGGACAGAGTCAAAGAACTGGGTGACTCTGCTCTCTGTACCCCGAAGATGATGAAGGATGATGAAGAGAGGGTCCCAAAATGCACCCCAGACCCAATTTCTAAGGGGTGGACCAGGGGGTGGACCAGAGCAAAAGTTACGGGGTGGACACACTTGGGATTGGTCAGATATTGTTATAAATGTAACATCTCGGGCACAGCCTGCGCGCGCGTCGTATACCATCAATTGCCTTGACACGATTAAACCCTTTCCTTATCTCACCCTAATTAATGGCTCCTGGATTTTTTCTTAGCACCAGTTGAGCAGGCATCACCTTCCTGAGATGGCATGGGTGTGATTTTCTGACAGTCTGGCCATGACATGATGATGTCTCGAGCCTGATTGAGTGTTATTTGAAATTGTCTCTTCAGAGAACGCGTGTTCTGATGGAAAAATAAATGAGACAATTTCGCTTGCTCTAAGACTCTAGGTACAGTGTTGAACATTGCTGCTTTGTCAGCCTCTCGGTTCCCGTCAGCTATTGGTCTTGGCATGTCAGTGTGTGACCATGTGTGCATTATGTAGAAATCAAACTTTCTATGACTGACAAGAAACCATACAGAACGCATTTCAAGGAACAGGTGAGGGTTAGCGACATCTCGAAGAAACGAACTCTCGAGATGGGACACTAACCCTGCAGCATAACAGGAATCAGTTACAATATTAATAGGTTATTTAGAAAATTTCCCCAAGGCAATACGAATGGCAGCCCGTTCCAGAACCTGCACAGAGCCTTGGTTCATGGTCTGTACCTCTCGTTCCCATTGTCTTGTGTCAGGGTTTACCCAAGTCACTGCAGCTTTTCGTGTCTTTCCAGATGCATCTGTGAAGGCCCTGAGGCCTTTCACTGGTTCATGTTTGCATCTGGTTGTGGCTTTTAAAGGTAAACTACCAATTTCTGCCCACAATCTGTGTTTAGAGAGATGAATTGAAATGTCACCGTCAAAGCCTGTCAAGGTAGCCTGGAATCCTGGGTCCTCAGCTAGCATCCAGTCAAGGTCGTCCTTTGCAGTTGGGATGAAGATGGTGGCAGGACGTCTCCCATCCAGTTCTTGTAGTCGTCCTCTGCCTTTAATGACAAGCTTGGCAAACATTTCATTAGCAGTCCACACAGTTTTAGGTGGTTTGTGGGGCAGAAACAGCCACTCTAGAATTTGCAGTGGGTCTTTTTCAGTCTGATCCCACTGAAACAAAACTGCAAATGGCCGGTACCTGCTGGGAACAAGGGTTAGGCAGATTTGCAGTTCAGGATTTCTCCTTCTGCCTTGTCTGCCTTTTATTGCCTTGGCACAAATGTCTAACACCTGCTTGGCCTCTGCTGTCAGAGACCTGTTAGATGTTAGGTTGAAGTCCCCCTTTAGCAGCTCAAATAGAGGGTGCAGCTCCTCTGTGGTTATACCTAAAATAGGTCTTAACCAGTTGATGGCTCCCAGAAGTTTTTGCAACTCGTATAAAGTTTTTTTTACCTTGAGCTGCAGTGGCTGTGGAGAAATTTCCTGCTGCATGATTTCCCATCCAAGGTAAGTCCAGGGTTGAGATCGTTGGATTTTCTCTGGAGCAACCTGTAACCCTGCATCTTGGACGGTTTTGATTAGAGCAGTAACAATAAGTGGCAGTTCATTCTTTGTGGCCGTGGTTATTAGTATGTCATCTACATAATGGTGTATGATGGCTGTTTGATATTTCATCAGGTTATTTTGCATCCCCTGAGGAAGGACAACCCAGCAATAGCTTTGCATGGGCTGTGCATTGTTCAAGGCGGGGATGGAAAAAGCAAGCCTTGGCACGTCCTCAGGGTGTAGGAAGATGGTAAAAAGACAGTTTTTTAAATCAATTACCACTAGTGGCCAATTTGCTGGGAACATAGCAGGGGAGGGCAGTCCAGGTTGCAATGTTCCTATCGGTTCTATGACTGCGTTTACTGCTCTTAAGTTTTGCAGCATTCTCCACCTCCCATCTTTCTTGGGGGTACAGAATGCAGGGGTATTCTCGGGACTGGTTGTTGGCACATTGTGGCTTACCTCAAACTGCTTCCTCTCTTGCTCGCGAAAGCGGGTGGCAAAGAGGAGGAGGATGGCGAGCAGCATGGCAGCAAGCAGTGCGGTGCTCATGGCGAGGCCCCTGCCCTGCCCACGGCACCCTTGGTACAACTCAGCCCATTCCCTGCTGTTTAGGTACTTGTGGGATGTTGCTGCTAAGGGTCTCCAAGGGCAATCCCTTTAAGAGTGGTCAGTGTCACCGGTCGTCCCCCCCGCCCCGCATGGGAGCGTGGCGGCGTCCGGGGAGC